>NW_026971157.1:0-59359 GCF_963678635.1 Symsagittifera roscoffensis
GTTGGCCATCATTGACCCTATCAGCGATTTCGCGTTCAATGGCAAGCCATAAGCTTCGCTCAAGGGAAATCCCATTTCCGCCTCAAGACCAACCTTCCAGCTCCGGATGTGTTTTTGAGTCACCTGCAACACCCCGGGCCATGATTCTACGCTCAACGCCGTCACTAAATGATGTTCAGATTCCAGTCTCTCCAGTGCCTGCATACCACACATTCTCGAGAAGAATCCGAGAGCTGTCGCTATATTCACCGTGGTTCTCGCGTAACATTCCGCTATTATTTGCACTTCACTTTTCTCCCTTTCTGTGATGTCTTCGAACCAAGTGACCAGGTCTTCTTTTTGAAACGACAGTATTCTGACGCATGACCGTCCATCGCAGATGTGCTCTCCGTTCCCACACGTCGAATCCAGACAGCTACCCGGCTCCAATTTCTTTGCTGACCCGGGGTCGCTCGTCCTTTCGCTTGGCTCTTGCATCTGGGGCGTGATTAGCTTATGTAGCACACTCAACTTCGCCAGATCTTCATCTTCCGTTGGTGCTAACCTCACTCGCTCGGTGGTTTCCTCGATTAGACTCGCATCGGGATGTGGACACCAGGAGGGTCTTATTAGCTTCCATATCACTCCCAAGTTCGTGGTTAACAAGCCATTTCCACTGCCCATGTTCACTTCAACTCTCTTGTTTGAGCGCGGTATGCTTATCACCTCTGGTGTTTTCTCAAGAATCAGGCCCAGGCTCGGCCCCTCTTTTTCCACCGCGTCTATTTCCATTATTCTTTCTGTCCAAAACTTCAGTAGCTCCGCTACCTCATGGTTTCTGTGGGCTCCTCCAGCTTCCGAGTCTAAGAAGGGATTGTAGGCTATTCCCATCACTCCAGACACATATTGGTATTCCCCCTTCTCACTGAGTCTCGAGTACTGTTCTGACGAGGCCAAGTTACGGTGAACATCATGTTCTTCCTCGAACTTCTTATTAGAGAACCTCCGTACCTCCTCCAGCTTTCGATGGTTCTCTAAGGATAGTCTGGAACCATCTTCTTTCTCTATTCCTGTACTCTGATATATGTTCAAGATGATCGTTGAGACTCTTTTCTCCATGGTTTTACTTCCACTTGCTCTCTGGTGGCATGCCAGGATGGTGCTATCAGACATCATTGACATTATCCATCTCAAGAAACATGTGGCATCTTTTCTTCTAGCCAGGCTCAAGCCTGAATTGTCCCTGGCCACGTGTTGCATCAGTGCCTGATACACCTCTAGCTTCTTGCTTCCCAACTTCAGCCTGTCATACGAGGTCAATGTCTCCAACTCAATTCCCACCAGACTCCAGGTGAACATTAATTGTCCCGCAGTTCTAACGAAGGGATTCGCCATTAGTGGCGGTGCTGATGAGGATGTCCTCATCGCCTCTTCAAAATGATCCTTCAACAAACTCTGCCAGGACCTCTTCAGATGACTTGCCATCTCTATCTTATTAACCTCGGCTTTTTGCTGGGTGGCCCAATTGCGTCGCTTGCGAGCTATTCCACTGTCCAACTTCTTCAAGCAGTCCTCCATTTCCTTCAATGTTTCGAGGGCCACCCACCACGTCCGGGAAGTGTTCCTCGTCTTGTTCCTCTCCAATGGATCACTCGTCACTTGTTTGCCCATGTCCTGATGTGCCTTCGAGATCCATTCTTTGCCGATCTCCACTTCCCCTACCTGTCCGTTCGTTGAACCTCTCTTCACGTTTATCTTCTGAGGCTTGAAGTCTTCTTCTGACGTCGAACTGGCGGAAACCTCTATTTCCTTTTCTACTTCAAGTGGTTTCCTGAGCTCCGAGCTGTTCTTGTATGCCGCCGTCTTGCATCGAGCCAAAACGATGGGCGCCGTCTCTCTCAAGTTTCCTTCCGAAACAGCATCCACTGAAGGACTACCCCATCCTTCCACTTCTCTCTTCCTCTTGCGAGTCTTCACATCTCTGCTCGAGGGTGTTGTGGCTATCATCATTGATTCGACCTCTCCATCCACTCCTTCCAACTCTTGCCTCCCCCCTGCTCGAGCCTTAAGGATATTAGTACTTTTAATCATGTTACTAGTCCCAACCTTATCCCTTTTTATATCATCAACCATTTTATCCACAGTTTTTTGTTTCAGAGTAGAGCTGTCCTCACATTTCTCTTTTCTAGTCTTCGATCGTGCGTTCCTCAGCTCCACTAGCTTGTTCAGCAGCTCTTTTCTTGCTTTCTCATCCAGGCCCGTTCCTATCAGGAGCGGTTCCCCGAATCTCACTACTGCGTCCCACAGTTCCTTCTTGAACTTGTCCAGCGTCGTCTCGCTGCCCACTTCTCGATTGAATTCCTCCAGGAATTCCTGCCAAGCGTCATCCTCGAGAGATCCCAAGAATATGTCCCTGTTCCCTTCGAACGTGTTCTTCTCCCTTTCCTCCGAGCTCAAGAGTAACATCCCCATATTGAAGGTCTCACCTGCCAATGGCAATTCCAGATCCTTCCGGGGAGACGGAAGCAGGGGTGGTGTGGCAGTATCTGCCCAATTCTCTTCGCTCAAATCTTTCAACAGCTCTTGAGTGGTGAGCTCCTCCCCTGATGGCCCTGGTTCAGGCGTATTCCCCACTTCCATGTCTTCACCGGCTTCACTGAGAGTTTCATCCATACTCTCTTCTTCTGACTCATGTCTCCTTCTCTCGAGAATTTTCTTAAATCGGTCCTCGACGGGTCCGCTCCTTTTGTCTCCAGGTGTGTCCACGGACAGTGGTGATGGTGTCGTAGGATCCAGCTTTTTGTATTCCGTCAGTGCTACATGCAGTTGACCTGCTGCATCTAGTTCTGTTCCTTCCTGTCTTATTTCCACCTGTTCCAAGCCATAGGGCGCCTTATGTTTTCTCGTGGCAAATTTCATGTCGTCCACCAGTGCGACGTGCCCCTCCATCACGATCATCCTGCCATCATCCCATATGGGTAACATGTTCTCAAGTCCTTCCTTCTCAAGAGTTCTCAAGACCTTCCGCACCTCATACCCTGGGGGCTGCGAACCTCTACTCTTTTTCGCTTGCGTCGTCCACGAATTTACCTTCATCTCGCTGGTATGGAAGTAGACCGCCGCCGTGTAGCCAATGAACAGGGGGTCCCAGCCATCAGTGAAATCCTTCTGCATTTCCTCCGTCATCATCCTCGCCATTATGGAGGGAACTACCAAGGGACTATTCATTCCTAAGGTCATCCTCCTGACTATTGGGAACTCAGGCATGGTGGCTGGGAGGATTTCTTTCTCCATTATGGTCTCCAGCTCCCTCTTGACCAGTGCGAAGCACTCCTTCCAGGCAGGAATTCTCAAGATTTCTCGTCCGTCCGCCGTCAATGGGTTCAAGTTCCAGAATTTGGGATACATTTCAACGGGACCCTCTCGCTTGCCTCCCATTCTACATTGCATTTGCCCCCTGAAGTTGTACACTATCAGCTCGGCATCTTTCACCTTTCCAAAGAGTACCGTGTTGCTCATTCGCCCTTTGAGCACCTCCTGCTGACACCAATTTAACGCCGTCCCATCCAGTATACTGATAAGGCTCAAGTGCGTTACAGAATGACGATACGTTGTCACCAGGGGGTCTGGGAACGCGTACGTCACTGCTGGACCATAAATGCAGGTCACCACCTCCTCTAGGCCCCGGATTATCCCCATTGGGTCCGACCTCATTGCCAGGCATAAGTCCGTCAACAGAGGCATCCCTCTGTTCGTCTTCTTCCATTCTTCTCTCGAAGTTGGATTCTCATCTTCACCCGTCATGTGCCGATTTTGCATCATGAGGTATTGCACTAGCAACGTCTTCAATCCTGCGGCACACTTGTAGGAGCTGGTTTCAATGCTCGTGTGGACTCTCCCCATAGACAGAGGCTCTCCATATTCCATTAATCGATGAAACGACACCAATTCCCCATGGGTCAAGAGCACTAGTGCCAGGTACCCATCAACTCGAAGTGTCTCCACTCCCCGACTAAACATGTATGCTGGACCCATGTTGAGCAAGTATCTGGGGTAGACCAAATACAGGGCCAAGAGCAGGCTGATGGGCATGCCCAGTATCTCCTGCACGAAGGCTCCAAAGATAGTCGCCGTGGTACCGAATATTCCTGCCAAGAAGTCCTTCTCCCAGCAAGGACTCAAGAACTTGAGAATCTCGTAATCCCTCCGAGTCTTCAATTCGCCTTTGGCGTGCTCTCTCCAGAACCCTGCGATCGTCACTTCATTGGCGGCCGAGACAAATCTAGCCACCGTCATGTCTCTTACTTCGGCCAGCTCCAGTTGCTTCTCCAGGAAACTCCAGACTTGCTTCACGAGGAGTGGTGCTTCCTCCCTTGTCTTATTCGTGGCGTTCTCCAGCCTTGGTGTCAAAAATGGCCACCAGCCATTCTCTTGAGTCAAACGATATTTCAACGATCCTAATTGCTTTTCCGTCTCGGCCACATTTCTTCTCTCGTTACTGGGACCTCTAGACTTGCTGGTGGAGTTCGTGATCTTCACATCCATACTCCGAAACCACAGGCTGGCCGTCAATTTGCTTATCGCCGGGTGATCGTCCCCGATGACTGGGCTGAACTTGAGCTGCCTGGCAAAGTTCGATATCTCTAGCAAGAGCACCTCGTCTAATACGATCAGGATGTCGGCTAGTCCATAAAAGCCCCTCAGTGCATGAGATATATCCGCCCATGCCGCCGCCAATTCTGACTTGCGAAGCCTCAGGTTCGATGGCTCCAACTCCCGATTGGGGGCTGCCATTAGAATCCGCCATTCACTCCCTTCTGCTATCAGGATCAAGACCGCGTACACGAACTGTAGGGCGGGTGGCATATTCGCGTATCCAGGGGATGTGGTAAACACCACCTTCGTCTTGGACCCGAATCTCGAGACAACATTCTCTTGCACTTCATTCACCGCCGCAAACAACGCTTGAATGGCTTCCCATATCTTCCTCGATGTCGGAATTTCATCGCCCTTTAGTTGCTCAAGAAGTCCCATCGCGTGCAGGTGATCATTCATCCCTGCAAACAATAGCAGTTCAGGTTCACAGGGCATCTCCGACTTTATTGCCACTACCAGAGTTAACATCTGATTCAATTCAGCTCCTGGCAAAGAGTATATCAAAGTCTCCGGCCAGAACAAATTGGGAGACGTTCCTTCGAAGTCTGATCCCGCCACAATGACTACTCTCGCAGCAGCTGGGTCTGCTCTATCATACACTGCCAGGGTTTTGGCCAGCTGGGTACTCCCACAGGGCTTCCCGTACCTGGGATCTTCCGCCAATTTCGAGCCTTCGTAAGCGGCATCTGGCAATCCCGTTCCTCCCGGATTGAGTAGCTTGTCTACCACCTTCAACTGCGCCGGGGTTGCCAACCTGATTCTGGCGATGCTAGTTCGGTGCTTGGGAGGTTCTGCTATAAGTCCCGGACTCCCCAGCAGCTTGAGAGGTCTGTAATTAATGGGTCCCATGATCGTTTTTGTGGGAATTCCCGTCAGGTCTATGGTCTCCATCAACTTCGCTCTCGAGAAGTGCGCCTCATGAGCCTTCAACCAGTCCACGCAATGATGCCTATTCAAATCCTCGTGTGATACTCGTTCGATCCCCAGGGTTTCCGCCAATTCTTGCCTGCATTCCAAACTCTCTAGATCCAGTTCTTTCACCTTCTCAGGATATCTCAAGCGAGCGGTCTCCATAGACTTATTTTCCCGTTTGCTCTCTGCCACTACCACTGAGGATATCACCGAGCTTGGAGGTGTTGATGACGTCACCTCCTCAGACTCCATTGGCGTGGCACTCTGCAATCTGGTCTGGCTGCTCCTTGAACTGTCTCTAGTGTCAACTCTCGGTCCCAAGCGACCAGACAAGGCCCTTGAGGCCAGGAATGGTGGGTTCGGAGGTGGTCCTAAAGTGAATTGGGCTGTCTCTAGCAGATCCGCCTCCAGCGCATTTATGTGTTCTTGGAAGACGTCGTTTAGCCACTCTGCTCCCCTCGGTCTATCAAAATGGATTCCATCACTGGAGGTGTCTTCAGGGAATCCCTCTTTCTCCATGCGCTCTGCCACGTCCAACAGTCTGACAGGGAGCACACTCTTCCGGTGGATGTCTCTTATCCCCTTGTTTAGGTTCCGCACCTTCTCGTTCATCTCCAAGGCGTGCTGATCAAACATCATATTATAGGGGACAGTACATATCGTCAACAGGATGGGGTCCATCTGAATCCTCAGTTCCTCAAGAAGGCAGCTCACCTTATCGTGCAGCCTTGTTATTTTCCTCGCTTCACCCCTTGATACATCGTTGGTCCCGATCATCAGGGTCACCGTGTATACTTTGGTCATCCCCAGCATGTCAAGCGTTGCTAACATCTGTGGCGTGGCAGCTCCAGCGAAACTCAAGATTCCCGTCTGCCAGTGCGATCGGATCCGGGTCAACACCCGCACCAGGCTGTCCCCTACGATTAGATGAACCGCACCTTCTGGTACCCGGGGTGGCGCCATGTATTGCACCCAGGCCGCATCATGAAAGCAGTCTCTCCTAGCTTTCTGCTCCGTACTCCAGTCCAGCCGATTGTGCCTGTGGTACCTCCCCTCTGTATTCTTCTTATAACTCAAGATCACGACACTCCTAACCGGCTGCTCCCTCCACGTCGGGGGAGCTCCGGTCTTGCCGAACTCTCACGACTCTTTTGTCGCAATCTCTCGCCCAGTTCTCTCAAGCGCGATGAGCCGCCGCTCACCTGACCGTCACTCGAGGTCGAGGTTGGGGTATATCCCGGCAGCTCCACATCCATCAGTGGGCGTATGGGTTGCGTCTCTAGGCTACGCAAGGAAGACGTTGCGTCATTCGGTATCCAAACTTCCAACCCCTCACTCATGTGTTCACGGGCCTCGCGGTCAAGGTTGAACCGTGCTCTTGCTCTGGGGGCCTCATCCACCTCCATATGTGACTCTGGCCTCGAGCTGGTGACCACTCGCTCCTTCGGCCTGGCTCCCTTCTGTGCATCAAGCTCGCGTTGTCGTTGTTCTATTCTGTCTAATTCCGATCTCAGTTGATCACGATTTGCGGCGTTCTCCCGCACCCTTAACTCCTGTTGATGCTCAGCTTTTTGTATCTCAAGCAACCTCAGAGCCTGGTCTCGCTCAATGACCGCCTGGTCCCTTTCCAGCTGAACCTTCTCCCGATCCAGATTTGCCTGATCCCGATCGAGGTTCGCCTTATTCCTTTCCTTCTGCGTCTTCTCGAGCTCTTTCTTTAGAACACCTAGATCCGGATATGCCTCGGTCGTCTGTTGCATTCGTGACATCGATGGCAACCTACTCGAGCTCTGGCTGGTGGACCTTACTGTTGGCCTAGTCGGTAGTGGGAATTCCCCTGCGCCATATTCGGTATTGTTATTCAGGCCAGGATTCCTTGCCAAGTCAAAACCCCTTACTCCTCCATCCACATTCCAAGACAACCATCTGGTCTGTTCTTGGTTCGATATTCCCTCGGTGGTGTAGCCGATCATCAAGACAGCCTCCGTTGCAGACTCCCTACACTCACCCTGGTCCTCCAACTGGAGGATGGCATTCAGCATCACCGCCATTCTCTCGTCTATTTGGGTATAGTCCAAGTCCCTCAGGCGCCTGTACAGCTCATCAAGAGTGGGCTTTCTCAGGGCCGCGGGCACGGAGTTCCAGAATCGGTCTGCCATTCTTTGTAACTTCGGGATGTATGTAGGTAGATGTTAACCAGCTCAAGAATTACCTTACCAACTCAAGAATTACCTTACCAACTCGAGTATTACCCAATTCAAGAATTCTCTAGAAATGTTCTCTTGCAAGTACTTGCTGTAGATTCGGATTATCGCGTGTTCAATCAAGATTCTCTCTTTCTGTTTCTCGCTTGAGTGTAGTTGGATTTTCAACTTTGTTTTTCAAACTTGATCTGAAAACAGAAAGCTCATTAAAACTTAGCATGTCACGTTCCTAACCTAGAGACCCCCCTTCTACCCATATGGTTAAAATCTTATCATTCTCATATCACTTAAAGCAATTCAATTGGAATTGCCTTAAAAGCATGCAGATTCATTTTATGTTTTAGCACCATTAACTCGTTTTAAAATTTAATTGTCATGCCAATCATATCTTTAAGATCCCTTTACCTGCGCCGCACCCCAGTACCTAACTCAAGACTCCTCCCTCACACCCGACCTGATACCTCCATGTACCCGACTCAGGCGATGCTCAAGTAGTACTTCTTGTGAAGATGCACCATTATCTCTGTTTCTGCAAAGACCACATGTAGGATAGCATACAATTCCCTCGAGCTCAGTTTGCCCCTGTTTGGGTCGTACACCGGCATCGAGACCTCCACTATTCCTCTTTCAATCATGAAGTCACGTAGTCTTGTCAGTGCCAATATCACGTGTTCGGGATCAATTGTGTTTCTGTCGTTGACTCTCGTTACTAGGAAGCAGAGGTATTTGCCCGGGACTTGTGCCACTGACGGTGGAAGCGCTGCCATGCCTCCCAGTCCTGGCCTCTGTCTGAACAGAAACTCTACGTTCTGGTACTCTCTTTTGAAGTCAGCCTCCAATCTTGATTTGAAACTCATGTCCGCCGTGATGCAGATCGCGCTGGTCCTGTTTGACAGGATGAAGTCGCTATCCGTTATCATGATGTTCTCTGAGTATTCATTGGGTATTTCGAATTTCGTTTTGAAATTCCTTCCTATGGTAGGCTCTGGTTCTTCTTCCTCCAGTTCAAATCCGCTTGTTTCCCTCACTTCCTTGAGCTTCTTTATCATCAAATTTTCGGTGTGGGTAAGTCCTACCCCCACTCCCCGGACAAAAATATTTATCGACGTCCCCGTCGATGTAGTCGGGTCTGAATTGTCCTTAGGGATGTCCAGTGGTCTGTCTGTTGCTGTCCATCCGAAAAGAGGGTCCTCTGTCTTCATGTAATTTGCTGCTGATACATCGATTTGCTGAATGCTTTGTCCTTCGCGGCTCTCGTCTTTGACATCACGCATCAACTCTAGAATCCTCAAGTTCGTGTTCTCCCTCCTCTCTATCTCACTCTGTTCGAGATCCGTTTCTACTTCTGGCGTCGAGTAATCATCCTGCGGATAATGACCACCATCGTCAATGACCTGCCATTCCTCTCCGGCTTCCAGTTCGCCTGCCTTCAGTAATTCCTCGCCCAACTTGTCTGGCTGTATCTTATCGATCAAGAAGTCATCCCCGTACCTATTGTACCTCATACCTGTTCGTTTACGATTGCCAGTCCTGGTTTCCGGTGGTGTTGGTCGATCCGGCTCCATCCACTTCGGTACCTCGTTTTGCTCTGGGTCGTTCCAGTCTTCTTCTACAAATGAACCTGCATCCGACTCCACTTCTATCTTTTCGTTGTCGTCCAAACTCAAGTTCTCATTACCATCATTTTTCTCTCTAGTGCCTTTCTCATTCACTTCGCATGCTGGTTCCACCACCAGGTACTCAAGACCTTCCATGTCTTTTGGTAGGCACCAGTCCTCCGGGGACGGGACGTGAGGCTTCAGATTTTCGTAATGTGCTGCTCGCCTTGTACTCAAGCGATAGAACCGTCCTTGTTGATGTACATCCGTAATCATGAACGGTCCTCTCCATTTCTTGAGTAGTTTCTTTGTTCCCTTGGGCGGTATGACATTTTGGAAGACCCACACGTATTGGCCCACTTCGTATGGCTTTGCTCTTAGTATCTTTTCGTCATATTTCTTGCGTTGCCTCATTTGCGCTTGCGCCGTGTTTCTCCGACATAGCTCATTTAGCTCTTGTTGTCTTTTGATCGCTTCCTTCACGTATGCTTGAGGTGACGTCCTCTTCCCCTCGTACTCCGGGTAGAAGAATGTTATAGGCATTGCCCTTTCCCTGCCTGTCAACATCATGAAAGGACTGATACCCGTCGTTGAGTGCTGAGTACTATTATAGGCTCCTACTACCTGTGGCAGGTATTTGTCCCAGTCCGTCATGTATCTCGAGCAGTACACCCTGAGCATGTTGACCAGTGTCCTGTTCTGTCTCTCTACCAACCCATTGGTCTGTGGATGATAGGTCGTCGAGTGTGCTTGAGCAATGTGTGATCTCTTCATCAATTCTTTTGTCAAGTCCCCCACAAAAGCCTTGCCGTTCTCCGACTGGAAAGTCATTGGACAACCATACCGCGATATCCAATGCGTTATCAGGTGATCACATGTCTCCTCTGCTGAGGCTGTCTGGCACGGAACCGCTTCCGCCAACTTGGTGAAGTGATCTATTATAACTAGTATTTGGTTATAACCCGACTCCGTCATGCAGATTTTCTGATGGTCTATCTGCACCACCTCATTGAATTCCGAACTCTCGACAGACTTGAGGGGAAACTTCATCTTCCTTGGGTCTTTTACTTGAAGGCATGCTAGGCAGGCATTCACCCATCTCTCGCAAGCTTTTCTCATTCCCGGCCAGTCAAACCTGTGAAGTATCCTTTGTTGTACTTTATCTATCCCCTGGTGGCCCATCTGGTCGTGTGATCTGAAAAGCACCTCCGTTTGGTACAATTGTGGTAGTATGATGAGGTTGTGTTTGTGTAATATTTTTTCCTCATCTCTTCTCTTGCACGCTACCACCCCTTCAGCTGTGTGATAAAGTAAGTCTCTCTTTTCTTTGTAGAACTGGCTCAAGATCTTGTAGCTGTCTTCCTCAAGTTCCCCCTTCTCCTTGACTCCCGAATGGATCCATTTGGAGAGGTTACTTGTCATTTTGTCATTCTTCTGGACCCTTATTAGGTCAGACAGCCTGTATCTCGCCTTAACGTGCTCCTTTAGCGCCATGATCTGTCCATTCATCTCACCAGGGTTGTGGATGTCATCGCTCAGTTTCACACATATCATCCTTTTCACGATTTTCATGTCGTCTTCTGGTACCAGATTCGTTCTGACGTTTGAGTTGCACGATAGTTCCCTTAGTGGTTTTCTTGAAACTGCTATTTTCTCGAGCTCTTCACCACCTCGTACCTCTTGTATTTCCAGATTGTACGTCCCTGAAGATGGATCCGTCTGTAATTCCCTGTCGTGTTGTCTTATCTTCTCTTCCGCCAGTATCACGCATAGACTGTCTTGGTCTTCGCTGCTCTCATCCGAGTCTTCATCCCATCCTTCACGCTCCCCGGACATTTTCCCTTCTCCGGTTTCGTCTTCTTCCATGAATCTGGACCACTCCCCGGACTCTTGATCTAGTCCCAGGTGTTCAACTTCTTCTCTGAATGTTACTTTCTTATCCCTGACTTTTGTCTGCTCCAGAATTTTTTCGGGGATTTTTTCAACTAGTGATCGCACAACTTCCTTGCTATCAGTGATGCTTCCTTTTGAGACGTCAGTATTGTTCACTGTTTCTTCTCTCCGAAGTATGGTTAGTTCCGGTGCCTCCTGACCTTTCCCTTGGATCACGGGCTTGTCATCTGATAGTTTCTCAAGCAACCTCATTAAGTCTTCATCTATTCGGACCGTTCCTTCCTCTACCTGGATGAGATCATAACCTTTTGCCTTGAGTGTTTCCCTCACGATCTTGGACTTGAGCATTATTCCTATCGGAATCCCTCTGCTTTTCTTCAAGATGGTCTTTTCAAGAGGCTCTTTCGGCAATTCGGGATGATCTTCAATCGGTTTGCCTGATTTGTCCAGCCATCTCGTGAGTGGAAGACTGTCGTACGTTTCTTTGTCCATAAAGGAGAAGCCGTCTTTGATCTCAGGTCTGTCCGCCTCTCTTTGTTCTTGCCTCTCGTAGAACTCCGTCTTCTTACTCAAGCTGTCAGCATTTTGATGTTTATCTCGTGTTCTGTGCTCAATTATCATGTTGTATCCATCCAAGCGAACTATCCACCTCCCAATATAGCTCTGGTCCATTGAGTACGTTTTCAGCCAGCTTAGTGCTCGGTTGTCGACTCGCAGTTTGAAGGGCTCACTGCCTAAGTATGCTCTGTATTTTTCGACAAAGGTGACCACCGCGAACATCTCTGCTTTCGGTGCTCCGTACTTCATTTCTGTGTCACTTAGGACCTTGCTCCCGTATGCTATTGGTCTCAAGACTGTCTTCCCATTCCATTCTTGTTCTTGATGGAGAATCCCAGAAATAGCGACTACTGACGCATCCGTGTCTAGCACGTACATCCCCTTCTCAGTCGGCATACCCAGTACTGGTGCCTCACACAGCTCTTTCTTTATTCTCTGGAATGACTCTTCTGCCGCGTTGTTCCACGTGAACTTCTTGCCCTTATGTCTCATTAATTGTTGCATCGGGTATACCTTGTCCGCATAGCCCTTGATGAATTCTCTATAATAGTTGGCGAAACCCAGGAAGCTCATCAGCTGGTGCTCCGTCTTCGGTGATTTCCAGGTTAGGACTGCTTCCACGGCGTCTGGATCAGGTCTGATACCGTGCTTATCTACCATCCTGCCCAAGTATTTAATCGAGTCCTTGAGTATCTCGCACTTTGATGGTTTACACTTCAGCCCCGATCTTTTCATGCACGCGAACACCTCGTCAAGCCTCTCGATGTGGTCTTCTAGTGTTGGCGTTGCTATTACCACGTCGTCCACGTAGCACATTACCAGGTTGCCGTACTTCTTCGTCACGCCTATCAACGCGTGTGCCATCAGCCGCTGAAACGTGGCTGTTGCATTGCAGAGTCCAAACGGCATCCGTTTCCATTGAAACAGACCCAACTCGCAGGCGAACCCTGTCTTGTCCCTGTCTTGCTTCCTTAATGGTACCTGCCAAAAGGCCGAGCCTAAATCAAGAGTCGTAAAAAATTTCGCATCACCTAACTTCGAGAGGCTCTCATCAATTCTTGGTATGGGATAGGCATCCTTCACCGTGACGGAGTTCAGGTATCGAAAGTCACAACAAAACCTTAACTGGTCGCCTTTCTTTTTGGCCATCACTAATCCACACGCCCACGGTGACTTGGATGGTTCTATCATGTCATACTCTAGTAACGTTTCGATTTCTTTTCTACACGCGTCCGATTTGTGTGGGGTCATGCGCCTCGCCCCCTCCCTGTGTGGTACCGCGTTTTCCTCAAGTTCTATTTCATGTTCAACAAAATTACAACACCCGATATCCGCCTTATGCCTTGAAAAAACCTCCTCGTTCCGCTCTAGTACGTCCTTGATAGCTTCGAGCTGTTCATCTTTCAGTTTGCCCCTTAAATGTTCAATCTCCGGTAGAACCGGTTTATCAGTTTGCATTTCATCTGGTGTGGGTCGCTCTGGAAAGTTCGAACAGCTCGAAAGCCCATCGTCCGTTTCTGAATTAAGTGATTTGACAAGACCTGAAGAATCTTTTATTCTCTGCAATCGTCTCAAGATACAAGTTTTGTCCCTGTGGTTGGGACAATCAACAACTTCATTTTGTTTCGAGTTTTCAATTGTTTCATATCGAGTTTTAACCGGTAAAGCATATCCCAGCTTCCTCCCTCTCTGTATCGTGATCGGTATATCAAGGGTATTCAACAAGACACTGACGCAGAGGCCGCTCTTCGTTATCGAAAATGATCTTCCTAAAACAGCAGCGCTTTGACTATTAGGATTTGGAACTATACACACTTGCTTGTTGTCACTTAGTTCATTATAATTTTTCATCCTCAAGCTTACGATTACCGCTTCATTAGCTTTTAACCTCACTCTCCTACTCAAGAATACCGGTGCTTTGTTCTCATTTGCCATTATTAAATTTACCGGTTTGATTGCGTACCTCCTATCCGGGTTCCGTATCCTGAACATTGCATTATTTAGATCTATCGTTACGTCGAAATTCCTGATGAAGTCTCTGCCCAAAATGAATTGGTCAGATTCATCTAGGTTTTCTACCACGATGAAGCTCATCCACAGGTTACGTTCCCCCAAATTGAGGGCTATTATCGGCGTCCTGCCCAGCACCCGTAGGGCCCCTTTGTTTGCAGCTGACAGCCGTATTCTCGAGTCTATCAAGTCACCTTTGTCAAAGCCCATCTTTTCCCATGTTTCGATTGGTATGACGCTCAAGACTGCTCCCGTGTCAAGTAATCCACGCAACTGAGTCTTTTTGCCATTTATGTCTAGCACGTGCCCTGTCACGTCTGCTTCCGTCCCGATGTGCATTGCATCTTCTTCAAGCATGGCACAGTGTCCGATCGATCTTACTTTCAACTCTTCTTTCCCTACATAGATTTGTCCAATTAGGTCTTCGTCGCATGTTATCATCGTCTTGGTATAGATGTTGATTCCATCTATATTTAGCATCACCTCGTGTGGACCATAAGCTTCAGTGTACCTATTATCAACACGTACCGACTTGCTGCCCCCTCTCGTGAGTAGTGCTCTGAGCGCTCTAGAAGTCGTTTGTGGACTTATTCCACTCAAGTAGTCTGCATACACGTCAATGTGCATTATCGTCTGGTCGCTTGGCTCGCTCAAGTTTCTGGTTACTTCGTGGCCGCCCACTGTGATTATCGACATTATTCTTGCTCCGATTTTCGATATTCCAAAAGGTTTACCTGTCACCATTTTCACGGTGTTACAATTCCCGTTCTTTATTGAGCCCGTTCTAGCCTCTGGTACTGAGTTCGATCCGGTTAATGCTTCGTTAAAATTCTGTCTTTCGATCTCCAACTTTAGTCGTTGCTCTATTTCTTTCGCAGCCAGATCTTGTTTCACTTTGGCAATTGCTTCCGTCGCCGCTTTCTCATAATTTATCTCTAGAGAGCTCCCGGCCGCGGACTCTAACGCACCGCTAACATGTGTTACAGCTTTCACTGTCTTCGTCGGCAATTCGGTGTTTGGTGCTCCTAAGTTCCTAGATTCAAACTCGTTTTGCCTGTTCCGCTGATTCTGCACCGCCGCTAATGCCAACTTATGTTTGGGGTGATTCTGGTCCTTGACCGCTTCCCAGAACAAGGGACAATCCATTCTGAAGTGCCCCTCCTGGTTACAGAAGAAGCATCTGGCGCCTATCTTGATGATTAAGCCATTATAGTACTCGTGTTCCTCCATCTGGCTCATATCCTCTTCATCCGGTGCATAACCTAGGCTCTTCATGCCTTGTTTGTACGTTGTGCAGTCAGCCACATGATGATCCGCTGACCCGCAGTTCGCGCATGATCTGCGCTTGTCCATATCATCTCTAGGTTTGTACCATGATGACCTCTGGGGTTGGCTTCCCCCTTGCGTGTTCCTGTTCTCAGAATATGAGTACTTCTTAGGTTTCATCAGCATGTATTCTCTTGATTTCTGTCTCATTTCTTCTGGGGTGGGTGCGCTGTCCTTCGACAATGTGTAGTATGTTGCTAACATTGTCCTTAAGTCATCACTTTTCACCCCATCGATGAACTTCGAGGCAATGCTAAAGTTCCGTCTGTTTGTCGACTCCTCTGGGTCACTCCTCCTTCTCAAGCTCTCGAGGTCATCTAGGAACCGATCTATTGACTCGTCGTCCCTCTGCCTTCTCTTTTCAAATCGCATCATCGCTTGGTGACCCTTCATGCCTGACCCGAATCGATTCAGCAATATCTCGAAGATCTTGTCCGCGGTGTCGCGTTCTTCCTCCTTCTTTGCGACCACGCATTTTAATGCCGTTCCTTCTAAATTGCTGAGTATGGCTGTGCATGCTTGTCTTTCATCGTTCAAGTTGTCTTACTCTAGATGTAATCTCATCACTTCCACCCACGTGTCAATGCATCCATCTGAGTCGTCTTTGAATTCTTTTGGCTTCTTGAATGTTTTTCTTGATTTCCCATCTCTCCTATCGCTCGAGTTAGTGTTCCTCGTGGCGAAGGCCTCTAGAGTCCTGTTCATCATTTCCCAAGTGTTTGCCCATGTCATAGCATCCGGACCTGCGTTGCTGTTAGCTGTTGAGTCCCCCGGACCAGTCGTTGTACTTGACATTCCATTCTTCATGATTGTTTTAGCAGCTGTTGGTGCTATGCTCACCGTATCCCGGGTTAAGGGCAACGGTGTCGATTGCCGTTTGTTCCTTTGTGGTTCCACAAAGTCAACTCTGGTGCCTTGCGTACGATCCGCTGCCGGTCTTTCTTGTGGAGTAGAACCTCTCAAGATTGCATCCAACTTCGCCTGTATTGCACACGAACTCTCGGCTTGACTCTTGCTCATTGTGTCCATTCTCCTTTCCAGGCTCCCTAATTGGCTGTTGACATCATCATATCGGTTTTTTAACTGTTGCAAATCTTTTTTGATGTTCTTAACTCGTTCTTCATTGGTGGTTTCTACATTATCTGACATTTCCTTGAGTCTCTCTTCTGTTGCCTTGGCCAGGTTAAAATAACTATCCAGGTACTCGTTTTTGTTGTATCTTAATTCTTTTCTTATCACTTCTCTGTCCTCTTCGCTGTGCTTCAGCTTTTTGTCGATCTGATTCAGTTTCGCCATCAAGTCACCTAGCTCAAGAGTAGCTTCTTCATGGTCAGCCGTCGGTTTTTCTTCGGCCGTCGCTTCTGCTCTAGTTTGTCCCTCTCTCGGATTGGCTTCTGTCGTCTTCGTGCTCACTGTTCCAAATGTTCGTGCTCTTTCAGCTTTTGGTTCTTCAGTCACGTTCTCTTTCGTTTTTATTCCGACCATCATCGCCAACCTTTCTGTAAAAGATGTCTTTTTTACTTGAGAGTCTTCTTTCACCGTTTCTTCGGTGTTGCCTATTGCATCTTCCACGTTGTCTATTGGTGAGAATTCTATGGGTTTCGAGTTTGGTTCTTCTGCATTGGGCATTGGAGTTGATTCCGTCGCTATTTTCCTTGTTTCATCAACACTTTGATCAGGTGTCTCTAGATCAATCTCGATGGTGGGTTCTACTCGTTCCCCTTCCATGCCCTCTCTTGCCCTGTTCTCCGCTGTACTCCTTGTGCTGACCATGTTAACTGAAAAGTTCTTCTTTGTTATCTTTGGGCCTGTTGATGTCGTTCCGCGCAGCGATGAATTATATTTCGTGTTTGATCCACTTGACCTTTTTTCGAGCACCGGTACCCTACTCCGCCTCATTATTTCTATTTACAACTGCTTTTATTTACAATTTTTTTATATACACGATTCTGTTCTTAGAATAAAAGAATAATAATAAAAAAAAATTTTTGTGGTAACAAATTTTGTACAACGTGTTAAAAACCTTGTTGTAGCTCTCTTTCTAAAACCTTTCGGAAAAATTTCCCTTAATGTGGTCTCAACCGTACCTATTTCGATTTGTCTTATTTTGTCTTAAGGCACACTTGTTGTAATTTTACTTCAATTTTTATACCGTCCCAAGACTATTCGTCAATATCACAGTACTCTCCGCTAGTGTCCTAAGACCCTTGTACCAAGGCCACTGTTCCAAGACTACTGTCCCAAGACTAGTGTCCCAAGACTAGTGTCCCAAGACTACTGTCCCAAGACTAGTGTCCCAAGGCTAGTGTCCCAAGGGTAGTGTCCCAAGACCAGTGTCCCAAGGCTAGTGTCCCAAGACTACTGTCCCAAGACTAGTGTCCCAAGGCTAGTGTCCCAAGACTACTGTCCCAAGACTAGTGTCCCAAGGGTAGTGTCCCAAGACCAGTGTCCCAAGGCTGGTGTCCCAAGACTACTGTCCCAAGGCTAGTGTCCCAAGACTACTGTCCCAAGACCAGTGTCCCAAGACCAGTGTCCCAAGGCTAGTGTCCCAAGACTAGTGTCCCAAGACCCTTGTCCCAAGACCACTGTCCCAAGACCACTGTCCCAAGACCCTGTCCCAAGACCACTGTCCCAAGACTAGTGTCCCAAGACCCTTGTCCCAAGACCACTGTCCCAAGACCACTGTCCCAAGACCCTGTCCCAAGACCACTGTCCCAAGACCCTGTCCCAAGACCACTGTCCCAAGACCCCTGTCCCAAGACCCTGTCCCAAGACCACTGTCCCAAGACCCTGTCCCAAGACCCTGTCCCAAGACCCTTGTCCAAAGACCACTGTCCCAAGACCCTGTCCCAAGACCACTGTCCCAAGACCCTGTCCCAAGACCACTGTCCCAAGACCCTGTCCCAAGACCACTGTCCCAAGACCCTGTCCCAAGACCACTGTCCCAAGACTGCTCTGTCCCAAGACTTCTTCGGTACTGTCCCAAGACTCGTCACGGAGTGTCTTCCTCGTTGTAGGGTCTTCTTGAATCAGCGTACCTTGTACCACCACTCAAGCTCTAGTAAAATTTTCCCAAAAACCCTCTCTTAAAAGCCAAATGCTGACCCCCCTCTTCTTTTTGGTTGTTTCTATTTCAATGTAGGTGCGCAGGTATCTTGTGATCACCTGTTCGTATAAAACCAAACACAAATCCTCACTAAAATGCAACAAAAATCTAAGTAAGAAAAATAATAAAAACAGAAAAATGAGCCCACCTGAAATTCAAAGGTGACCAATGTCTACCTTTCGTCTAAAAAATATGTCTGGTACCTAATTGCCACGCGTTTTCCTTCCCCCCTGCTAGCGATCTTATGGGGTATTACAAAAACTGTCTATGTCCCTTCCCCCCTACCAATCCGACCAGGGTACCTTCCTTAACTCGAGTTCAAATTTCGATATCCACCTAATATTACCAACGCGTGTTAATTTCTAATGTAACTAAGTCAACGATGTCGACTAATTAGTTACTCTAATTTCCCCCTTTTTACAATTTACAACCGCCAACCTCTAACTTAACCAGCCCCCCTTCTAACCTCCCCCCTTTTTAGCCCCCCTTCCTAAGCCTAAAATTACCTTAAGCGCCGGGTGCTAAACCTCTCAAGAGAAAACCGTAGACCTGTCTCCAGGCCTGCTCAAGTAAAAACGTTCCTCAAAACCGGGGGATGTCGCTTATCCTATTTTACGCTTATCTCCTATAATGTAATGTGGATTTTAACGATACCCGTTCTGCCCAACTTGAGAACTCGAGAATTGCCAAATCCTTCTTGGCTGCTTTCCCACTCGACTGGTCACCTGTTCCAGTCCAGTCTCCTATTGGTTCAGCTCAAGTGCCCCTGAACCACTTTCCCACTCGGCTGGTCACCTCTTCCAGTCAAGTCTCCTATTGGTTCAGCTCAAGTGTCCCTGAACCACTTTCCCACTCGGCTGGTCACCTCTTCCAGTGAAGTCTCCTATTGGTCCTGCTAAGTTCCAAATTATCTGAAAACCCTTGACAACGCCCCACACTCGGGCACTTTATTACGGTTACTGGGTTAAATTGCTAGGTTGATCGAAACGATCGAACTTATAAAACAGTATGGGTATACTATTTAATTAATATAAAGGTTTGATCCAACTGATCTGGTGTCAAAGTCACTGTCTTTTTTCGTTTTATGGTTTTTGTTCCTTTTTCTATTCTTTTTTTGGTTTTTGTTTTGCTTTTTGTCTTTTTGCTCGTGTTTTTGTCCCCCTAGTTGCCCCCCTTTACTCGGTTAGCTAAGCCTCGTTCGATATCCACCTAATATTACCAACGCGTGTTAATTTCTAATGTAACTAAGTCAACGATGTCGACTAATTAGTTACTCTAATTTCCCCCTTTTTACAATTTACAACCGCCAACCTCTAACTTAACCAGCCCCCCTTCTAACCTCCCCCCTGCTAAGTTCCAAATTATCTGAAAACCCTTGACAACGCCCCACACTCGGGCACTTTATTACGGTTACTGGGTTAAATTGCTAGGTTGATCGAAACGATCGAACTTATAAAACAGTATGGGTATACTATTTAATTAATATAAAGGTTTGATCCAACTGATCTGGTGTCAAAGTCACTGTCTTTTTTCGTTTTATGGTTTTTGTTCCTTTTTCTATTCTTTTTTTGGTTTTTGTTTTGCTTTTTGTCTTTTTGCTCGTGTTTTTGTCCCCCTAGTTGCCCCCCTTTACTCGGTAAGCTAAGCCTCGTTCGATATCCACCTAATATTACCAACGCGTGTTAATTTCTAATGTAACTAAGTCAACGATGTCGACTAATTAGTTACTCTAATTTCCCCCTTTTTACAATTTACAACCGCCAACCTCTAACTTAACCAGCCCCCCTTCTAACCTCCCCCCTTTTTAGCCCCCCTTCCTAAGCCTAAAATTACCTTAAGCGCCGGGTGCTAAACCTCTCAAGAGAAAACCGTAGACCTCTAACTTAACCCTTTTTACCCCTTTTTACAATTTACAACCGCCAACCTCTAACTTAACCAGCCCCCCTTCTAACCTCCCCCCTTTTTAGCCCCCCTTCCTAAGCCTAAAATTACCTTAAGCGCCGGGTGCTAAACCTCTCAAGAGAAAACCGTAGACCTGTCTCCAGGCCTGCTCAAGTAAAAACGTTCCTCAAAACCGGGGGATGTCGCTTATCCTATTTTACGCTTATCTCCTATAATGTAATGTGGATTTTAACGATACCCGTTCTGCCCAACTTGAGAACTCGAGAATTGCCAAATCCTTCTTGGCTGCTTTCCCACTCGACTGGTCACCTGTTCCAGTCCAGTCTCCTATTGGTTCAGCTCAAGTGTCCCTGAACCACTTTCCCACTCGGCTGGTCACCTCTTCCAGTCAAGTCTCCTATTGGTTCAGCTCAAGTGTCCCTGAACCACTTTCCCACTCGGCTGGTCACCTCTTCCAGTGAAGTCTCCTATTGGTCCTGCTAAGTTCCAAATTATCTGAAAACCCTTGACAACGCCCCACACTCGGGCACTTTATTACGGTTACTGGGTTAAATTGCTAGGTTGATCGAAACGATCGAACTTATAAAACAGTATGGGTATACTATTTAATTAATATAAAGGTTTGATCCAACTGATCTGGTGTCAAAGTCACTGTCTTTTTTCGTTTTATGGTTTTTGTTCCTTTTTCTATTCTTTTTTTGGTTTTTGTTTTGCTTTTTGTCTTTTTGCTCGTGTTTTTGTCCCCCTAGTTGCCCCCCTTTACTCGGTTAGCTAAGCCTCGTTGGGAGAGCGTACCAGGAAATTTTCTCGAGTTTTCTTAAAAAGCTATCACGGTACAACCGGAAGGTTTGCACGTTCCTGTCGAACCGTACCGCCGGTACTCTAGAATGGGCATTCAGCCCGAAGCTGTCTCAAGTGGGTTCGACTTCGTAGTCTTGATGTCGTAAACACCCAGGAGCGCCATAAAAACACTATGTAACATTCGTCTACTGCAGTCACACATGAGGCTTAAGAAAAATAGGCCCTATAACCACTGGCTCAAGGGTCAGGGACACCATCTCTTGTGTTTTTCTACCTCAAGAACGGTCGGAGCCAGTTCGGTTCGTTTGTGACATGAGACTACGACCCGTTACAGCTTAAAGGCTACTACTAAAATATCCCCCCACTCTAGAATTAGAAACGTCCCCATACTTAGGTCTCTAGATACCCAAAATACATGAACGCCGTTAAAAACCGGGTTGGAACAATCCGTTAAGTTGCTTTTTTATTAGACAGTGGAACTTTGATCCATTTCAGATGGATCAACCTAAAACTCGCCTTACCTCAACATAACAATTATAAAACACACTCTAGGAATTTAAATTTGTACTCACATAGTAGCACGCTCAAGAAGTGGGAAATAATCCAGTCGGTAATTAACTCAAGAATTAAATAACGTAACTAGATGAGTCTAATGTTTTATAGTTTGAACAATGAGAACGAGTTTATACTCTAGACAATAGTTTTCTTGTGAACCATTAGGACACTCGAGTTGTCCACCTTTCCACCGAAGGTTCACTCTAGTCCAGTTCCGAATAACACTCCAGTCGCTATAATCCAATTCGTGGGAATGCTCTCGTCTCTGTCACAGATGGGACAGCTCTACTCTCGATTGTGATAGTGATGGAAATTGCGAATAGCAATTTCCTACTGCTTTTTCTTACAACTTTCCCGCGTGTGTGTCTCAATCGTTCTGAAATTGTTCTGATTTCTTTTTTCTGATTTTCAGTTATCGCGAGAAAATCGTGCATGACAGGTTCCATTCGAAATTTTGAAAAATTAAATTTCACTCCAAAATCAAGTGTTTTTTGCTTCTCTCAAGGTCAAACTTCCAAATATGACCGACTGGCACATTTACTGAAAAAAGAGGCTGATAAAAGTTAGTATAAATTATACAAAAGCTTTCAGCGATAATTACTCCACCGAAAAAGTTAAACTGCCTGACGATTACAGTATTTTTTTCTTTTCTTTCTTCTTTTTTTTGTAATCAGAAGGTCAAAAGTATCATATGTAATATTCAGCCCAGGACGCATCATGGAAGCAATCCCTTCTCGCCCGCTGCGCCGCGTTCCAATCCATGCGATTGTGCCGGTGGTATATGCCCTCCGTGTTCTTCTTGTAGCTTGCGATCACCACACTCCTGACCGGTTGCTCTCTCCAAGTCGGGGGTACCCCGCTCGAGCTGGACTTTCGCGACTCCTCAGCTGTAACCTCTCGTGTAATTACATCAAAATTCCATTCGAAATTTTGAAAAATTAAAATTCCTCCCAAAATTGCGTGTTTCGTGTTTCTCAAGGTCAAACTTCCAAATATGACCGACTGACACAATAGTAACCGAATTTACAGTCAGGAGTCCCTTCATCACGTATTCCAGTCAAAATCCTTGAAATTTTCTAGATATGGAAGTGATAATGATAAAAGAAGATGACAAGTGTTGATGTCCTTTTCAATTAAATTCGATACGGGTTAAGTTTCTGCAATAAACACACTCGTATCTAGAATCCCCAAAATGTGGATTTTAACGATACCCGTTTGACCAACTCGAGAACACCCCCGTCCTCTCTTGTTGCTCTGACCGTGCTGGTTGTTTCCTTAACCTATCCTGCAGCTGATCAACAGCACCACTTTCCCGCTTGGCTGGTCACCTGTTCCAGTCAAGTCTCCTAATGGTCCAGCTAAGTCCCTGTGAACCACTTTCCCACTCGACTGGCCACCTGTTCCAGTCAAGTCTCCTAATGGTCCAGCTAAGTTGCAAGTTATCTGAAAACCCTTCACAACGCCCCACACTCGGGCACCCTTCAGATTGCTGAAATGATCGAAACGATTGGTCTTATAAAAAAACAGTATGGGTATACTGTTTAATTAATATAAAGGCTTAAAATGCCTAGAGAATCTCCCTGCACTTTTGAGGCAAGAAAGACCATGCCAACCATCCTCGGTAACGTCTTTTCCGCACACGCTTTTATGCCATTCGCATATTCGAAGTCCTACCGCAATTCTGAGATTTTGATTCAAACGTTTTAACCTTAATTTTTGCACGGGTTGACGGATTTGTGCACGGATTTCCAAATCTATCGTGGACCGCGTTGAATCTTTTTACGTCCGTTGGTTCGAGTCGTAAAATCGAGTCTGCAATTTCGCTGTCAAAAGTTGGCTCTGTCCAATTTTTTTTGGATTTCATTTTCCGGAACAATTTCAATTTTTCCAAACTCAAACCACTATTTAAGCACATCATCATAGGTTTCATCCATATGCTCCAAACCAAGGATTTCGCTCAAGGCATTTTACTGCTGAGGCTAAGAAAGCGGTTAAAGCGAGTAGACGAGCGGAACAAACGCCCAATCCACCTTTGGCTGCCGGAAGAACTGCTGGTAAAAACTGGTTATCATCCGTTTTCACATTAGTGACCTTGCATAACGAATTTCTTAGTAATTTGTCGTAGCGTTCCAAAAAATCATTTTGCAAAAATTAGGGCTTGTACGCAAAAAATCTAGGAGTTTTGGCATGCTAAAGCAATTTTTCAGGAGATTTTTTTGAGCTCCTCAATTTTTTCGTCGAGCATTTCTTTTCGGTGAAGTTCGCCGATTGGAGATCCTAAAATGAGGAGTTCTTCTTTTTTGTTTTTATTTTAAATTTTGAAATTGTGTTAAAATTGAACTATACTGTGTACTCGTAATCGGTCCCAAAAAACAAAGCTCGCACTTCTCAGTGTTCAAACTCAGGCCGTAAATTTGTTCCGATTTCAGAATGTTTTTAAGGTCCCGGATCAATACCTTAGTCGTCGGCTAAATTTCCATCATCTAAATACCAGATGAGAATTTCCGACTCCAACTGTTTGACTAGTGTCAGAATTGTTTTTCGCAAAAAAGGGTGGTGCTTCAGGATCACCTTGCTGAGGTCCGTCTTCTGACATTATGACAGAGCTTCCGTAAAAAAGGCAACTAGGTTTACTATACGCGCAATGGGTGTAATTATACGGTTCGGGGCGATTTGAATAAACATGATTCAGCATTGTTTCTTTATTTAGCGAGCTAAAGGCATTCTTAAAATCTAGTTTTAAACGAACAGTGCTTTTTGGATCGTCGTCGCGTTCATTTAGGTTTCGAAAAGAGTGTGCAGCTATTTCTGCTCCTCGTTTGGTACCGCATCCTACCTCTACGTTTCCGAAAAAATTTTATCACTCGGAGAGGGCCTTGCTTCCAGTGCATTTAGACGCGAGACGTCTCAGCGTGTTGCCTATGGCAATCAGTCTCAACCCTTTGTCTATCTTTATGAGGGCGATAAGCTTTGCGCCCAAAAAGAAAGTTCTTAGGGTTTCGGGTATTTTACTATCTTCGTTGAGGTTTATCAGCTTAGTAAGCGATTTCAGAAAAATAAGTCCTGCACCGCCATTCGACTTACTAACAAGATCTTTAAAAGTTTGAGGAACTGTTTTATCAAGACCTGCGGCTGATCCGTTCGGAAAGGAGATTAATGCTTTGTATAGGTCGAAATCGGTTTCGAAAAAACTATCTAAATTTTCTGGATTTGGAGCTGCAAATTTGGCTCGCTGAGAGTGGTTAGACAACACTTTTTGATAGTTATCAGTTGAAAAATGAGCAGTTTTGTCATCCGAAGCAGCAAGCCTTATTCCTCTTTTTACATTTTCTTCATCGAGCTTACTACTTATTAGCTTTATTATCTGTTCGAGGTCACTCAGAGGCGGGCTTGAAACTTGGGGATGGGGTTTTGGAATTGACACGTGATTTGCTCGGATTTTTTGATTTATCAGAGAGCTCATGCTTGTGGTCTGTTTGCGTCCACTTCTTTTCGGTTGCTCCAAATAAAACAAGAACGACATTTAAAAAAATTAGCCATTTTGTAACATCTTCTAGATTGTAGACGATGTCCTTTAATTTTTCCGACAGACTTTCCGCCAAGGGAACACGCGAGTCTTTTGGTACTCTCTTGAGTACTCGGACATTTGAGATGGCTGTATTAACATAATTGTCTAGCACTAAACCATTACCTATTGTTGCTTTAATAACAGGTTTTACATCAACACATAAAGAACACTGAAGAACACTTTTACATCAACACATAAAGAACACATAAAGTCGCTAAGCGAAATATTCACAAAACTGATATGATACCAACTCGAACAACAATCACATCCAATCCAATTTATCAGTCCTAAAGGTTTTAAGCAATCTTTGCCTGTACACTCTTTTCTGTTTTTCCTCATCTTGAGGCAGCATAAAGGTTTAAAAATTTTTTGACTGGACTTTAGGGGACTGAACTAACCAATGATAAGTGGTTATTGGGAATTTTATAAATCAGCAAATAAAAAAAATACAAAACAATTAAGTTAATTTAAAGTTTAAAATCGTACTACAAAAATCAAAAACAAGGAACATTCTCATCCGAGCTCAGTAGGACCAGCGTGCACCACCAGGTTCTTCAAGCCAGTTCCAGTTTCCCACCTCCCCACAGAAAGTCACTTGACAGACTTGTCTCTAAAACCTCTCAGAGGGCGCTCCACAAACAGGCACAAACATCAAACATAACAAATCTATTTAATAAGTTTATCACAACAAAATGAAGTGTTCTTTCTTCTTCAATACGAACACGTACATACCAAAAAACCTCCTTTAACTTAACATCTGATGTGAAGAAATTCCAGCTCTTGTCACTGTAGCTACTCAATCAAAACTTTTTACCCCAAAAGCATACCTTGACTGCTTGGATGGCTGTAAATTTGCGTTACTATTAAAAGGTCAATAAAGAAAAAAAATCGAAACTCTGTAGCATTTGCTCGGTAAATTTATAAATTTATTAATTTAATGTGATATGCTTCATGATTGAGCCTTTGTGTAGAGCGCGCATTTAGGGATGTTGAGACAGGTCTACGTTGAATTTTATAATAAAAAAGAGTCAAAATTGTTTCACTGCCCAAACCCTTTCCACAAAATTCGGGCCCGCCCCAGACAGTTCTCGAGCACAGAATAAAGGTAAGCAGCAGCAAGCTCGATTGGTAAAATATTCAGTGAGGAACAAAGCTGCCCGCTTCAGATAACAAAATAGCATCTTTTTCGACACTTAACTAAGAGAAATTAGTAAATAAGCACCCAAAAAAGCCGATTTAAGAACCCTTGACCCGGAAAACGTTGATAGTGTTTTATTTTGTGGCTGAGATTGAGGTGTACAGAGCAATTATGTTCTTTACCAATGAGTCGGAAGCCCTTCCCGACAAAATTGGTCCCCAAGTTTTTGACGACCTGATTTTTCAATCAAACGGCAATTCGGTGTTCAATTTTTTGAAAAAGCTCAACAAGCTCCTCAGTCCTATAAGAAAAAGTAAAGTACCTGAATTGCTGGGACCCTTTCTAAGGAACAAAGTCTGTCGTCCTTTTTAAAATAGACGGAGGTGCGCGATCCATTGTCATCGGCAACAATTTCAAACGCATCGCGTCTAAATGAGCAGAAAGCAAGGCTTTTAACGAGCGAAGAATAATTTGCGGAATTTTCAGGTGAAAGGTATGCCATTTGTTCGGAGTGTCACAGTCGAACCTACCGATGCAAATGGAAAAAGACGTTAAAGACGTTAACAGTTAACTTGTTATGAAAAAGAGGGCCAAAATATTCTATAAAAAAATTTCAAAGTTTCAATTGGAGCTAGGATAATTCTCAGAAACAAAAAAAAGGTCATTTTGTCCTAAAAACACAATAAGAACAGACAACCGGATTGATGAGACAAAAAACAGTCGAAAAAACAACAAGGGAAAAACGAAGCCTCTCATCGTGATAGCACGACACGATAAGCGCTTAACTGAAAGAGATCAGACAGAAGGAGGGTCCATTGGGACATCCGGAGGGGATCCGTACTTTCCCGTGCCACGAAAATGGGAAGATAATGACGTTATCTCCGTGGGAACACGAAATTGGAGGCCAGTGCCCAGAGACTATTAGAGACTTTAGAGACATTTCTTTATCTACTGTAATGCCCTGAACGATTTAACTAACTCCATTATTGTTCAATATTTCAGAGCATGAGTAGTTAGAAAAGAGGAAAGAGTCAATCTATCTCCAATGGATTTAGTCTATAACTGTCAGCAAAAGCAGAGCAAATTATGGTTTTCTAGTCGTGCTTTTGATAGTAATAATGTAGTCTGGGGATCCGAGACCCAGCTATGTGGTTGTTTTCGCATGTAGACGGAAGCTGATCAAAAGTCGTTTGGCTGATGGCCTGAAAACCGTAGCTTTTTACTTAGCCCTTAACAGACCCGAAGAATATCTCGCTAGATCTAGACGGTTAAAAACGAGAATAATTAAGAAAAATGACGTCAGCCAGTCGTCAGTAAGTACTTTTTCTACGCTCCGTCACTGTGTAATGTATGGGCGAATGTTACAAAGTGGTACTAAATGAGGAGCTCAAATTGCTGCACAACACTTTTAGAAACATGATAGCGCGTGATGGCAACGCAAAACGCTCAGTTTTAGACGAAACTGGATCACGCTTTTCGAATTTTCCGGAGTTGTACAAAACTACTCCTTGTGCCTAAATAAAACGGAGTTAATTTTTTCACGGATATTTCATCATAATGTCGGAGGACAGAACACAAGGAGGTGACCTCGAGGCTTCACCGCTGTTAGCTGAAACAAAACAAACGCTGTTAATAAGGCTTGAATCCATTTCGTTTTTAGATGATGGAAATATAGCCCACAATTATTAGAGTGCTACGAGACGTTAACAAACATACTGAAAAAGGAAAAAAATATTGCTTCAGCCTTAAACCGAAAAAAAAAAAGATTTTTTTTAGACGGTCCACAAATAGCCAGTACAATATAATTATAGGTCTGTTTTAAAAGTATATCCAACAATAAAAATCAAATCCAAGGATGAGTTTGTAATCGTGGGTTCTCCGATAGCCGAAGCTTCTCCCTAAATACAAAAAGCTGGGATGGATAAACTGGATGCATATTAATGATTTTGTCTCTCCTAAAATTTATTTTAGCATGCCGAAACTGCTATATTTGTTACGAACAACTTCTGGTTTTTTGCATGGTGATTTTTTGGAAAGATACGCTCGAAAATTAAGATAATTTTTATATAAGGTAGCAAAGGTTAATTTGAATGAAATCCAGTTGTTGCAAACAGTTTTTCCGAAAGCCAAATCCGGCTTGGGTGTTTCCTCCATTCGCCTACTAGTTTTACCCGCATTTGTTCTCTTTACCCTCAGTAGTAGCGAAAAATAGTGTCTGTGAAATTTTCATTTTGGAGTAGAAGGATGAAACATAGAACGACGCATAAAAACTTTGGCTTGATAAGCAAAATGCGAAGTAGCTCCCGAAAATTGAACCCAAAAAAAATTGTTCGAGGCACCTTTGCGATAACGAAGTTGAATAAAAAATTTGGAAACTGTTACCTAGTGATGTAAAATGGCTCAATTCTTACCAGGATAAGTTCGTATCGCACTGTTTGAGTGTCATTACCTGTAAACAATCTAAGGTTTAAGTTGTATTAGAATTGCAATTGGATTCCGCTCAAGTTCAAAAAATTGTGAATAAACACATAGATGCTTTTGCGGTTAAGGTGTAACCGAAGATGGGCTGTAAGACCTATCTTGTCTGAAAACTGCAAGGAAATCCTCTGGCCATTCAAATTTTTATGCCCCGATAAAGCAAATTTTCGCCTCCACTCATGTTCTTTCTGTTTTACAGCCAGGACAACTCCACAGGACAGATCAAAAACTGACATACGGCTTCACGCTTGTCTCATATGCTGCTGGCAAGCAGTTTCTGTGAGATGTAACGGTAGCTGACTCCCTAACTTGTAGTAAATAAAGCGCAGGATTGGTTTGTAGTCACAAAACGGCGGCAGCTGAAACAAAAGATAGCAAATCTGACTAGTGAAGAGACTTATTAATGATGGATATAATTTTCAACCAATTGTATTTAAAGTTCAAGGTGCCGCCGACGCACTGTGATTTTTTTAAATGAGCTCTGTAAGAGTATGAGCACGTCTATTGAGGAACCCAGAGCAGGAAGTTTTCTTCAGCAGAAAATCTTCCTCGCATACAGATTGCGAACGCTGCTTGTGTGCTCGGCACTATTAATGATAAAAAATACTTTTTATTTATAGAGCCAAGGGAACAAAAGCACAGCTTACTATATGTATCTGATGACCCGTAGCCTCATATAATGTAACTTTTTCAAATTCATTATATTCTGTGCAGGTGTTTGATTTCTCCATCTGGTTGTCTTGATTCCCAACCATCCGACTGTCACTTCTTCTATCCACGTTATGCGTTGCTCTTTCTTATCTAAATTTTTTTTAGGACTTGACTGCAATATGTGATGGAAAGACTCCTGACAGCAACCTCTGTTACAATGATAATTCAAACCTTTTCTCCTTTCCAATACTAGGGCTAGCACACTGTCATTTTTATGTTACTATTTTACCATTCTTTTTGTACAGTAGAGGATCGACCCTTTCCTTATCTCCTTGCTCCTCCTAACCTGAAGGCCAAATTAGTTGTTAATAAATTAAATTCGGGACATCTGAGGAACCTGAAAGTAAATAAAAAATTTCTCCAGTTCAACGAGAGATCCTTTCTGAAACAAAAAAACAGAAGGACGTTATTTGCTAACAAGAACGAGACGGTACATAAAATTAAATATACGAAAGTTACGATTTGCAATCGATCGATTATGGAAGAAAAAGAAATTTTCCGAATAGTGACATGTCACAGTTACAGTCTTTACTTTTCTTATTTCAGTGTTTGGGAAGGCTGCGAACAAGAAAAAAACCTTTCCTGGTGTTGAAGTAGACGGCCCTTTCACACAGACTGAGATTTTAGACGAGTCTATCGTTGGACTTTGAAAAACTGCTTTTCCTTATTTTCAGCTCTCTGGACTTATCTGGATTTTAATTAAACTAACAATTTCAGGATATGAAAATCTAGGAGGGAGAAAAAATCTAATCATCTCTGCTGAATTGGGTACTTTTCTCTTTCTGATTAAAAAAAATCGTAATATGATAATAACAGAGTAGCCGTAACTTTAGGAGTTGTCTCGTTGTTAGGCATACCAAGACCCAGCCTCGAGCTCATTGTTTTTCAATTGTAACTAGGTTTTTTCCATGATTCGGCCGATAGTCTTTGAACGATAACACCTTCATTAAATCAATTTTACGAAAAGCCATTTTCAATTGGTTCTGATAGTGACGATTCAAATCATGTAACGCTCAATCTTGACGCTGTAGGATTTATTTTAACTTTCCGTCGTTGTATACTTATGAAAAACATATTTTTTATTGCGCTCCTGGTTTCATTCATAACATCTTGATCGGAGATCGTATTATCAAAAGGTTTACACCAAGGCCCATAATCGGCAGTCGGAAGGGTGATCCGAAACTCAACAGACATTATGGACTCCCTAATTGTTCCGACTTTCGAAGAAAAACGGAAGATTTATGCTCGGGGTGGTTTTTTTATTCAGTGAATTTTCGTCGATCGAAATAATAGTTTTCAGCAAAATTTTTTATACCCCACTCAAGATATCGACCTTCTGAGTTCAAATTTGAAAAAATATTTTACCTCCAATTTTTTTGTGAAGTTCCGGGGTTTACAATTTGCCTAATTGGCCAGGTTATGGACTAAATTCTGCGCGCTTTGAAGAGTTTGTTATGATGCTGAGAGCATAACGCGAATTATTCATGTGTGTCGAATTACCTAGCACAACATAAACGTTCTAAAGTGAATTGCGGCTAGCTAGTTGGTCGTAGTAATTTCAATTACTTAAATTTCACACTTTGATAATGCTCAATATTTGTCGGTTTTCAATAATTTTTTCCAAAACTATTCCATATGATTTAAGGGAGAGTCGGAACATTCAGGGCTTTGCCCTGATGTACGAGCAGTCTTGTTGAACTGTTTAACTTAGTTGAGACGAAAAATTTCTGTATCGTGAAGGGAGCGGGCATCGGGCTTCCGGTCGTTCCTTGAGCGGTATGGGATCACACAAAACTATGGATATTAAATAAACAAGCAAATATCAGTATATTATCAAGATAAAACCAAAAAACAAAAACATAAGTGACAAAAAAATCGAAAAAAGAACAGAAAAAGATAAAAATCAGTCGATAATATTTCCCATATGAGACGTCTCTTATATCCGTTTGAGGACATAAACTATGATATCAGTTAAAAACTGCCCGTCACGAAGGGAAAAACGCCACCACTCAAACTGCGGTCGGCAAATGATGGAACATCAATGATTGGAAAAGCTCAACTGCCAATGTACCTGGTAAACTAATCGTACAATGCGGATTGCCCAAGCAATTGGTGGAGGCATATCGTCAGTACTGATTTACCCAGAAAAACCGAGAAGAACCCACCCGAGCAACTCGCGTGGTCGAGATGTTCCAAAGACATCCATGACTTATCGGACTGAGACCTACGACTGTTCGGGGTGCACTCAAGACACTACAGCAAGAGTGGCCGCATTTAAACCCCTGAACTGACCGCTAGTTACGATCTCGACAAAACTGTCGAGAAGTAAAAAAAGCGAAAAAAAAGTTTGAAAAAAATTTAATTAGAGACTTAATTAACTGTAAAATGAAATAGGACTAATTATGGATTTTTTAGTAAAAAAAATCCAAAAATGGAAACTGTGTAGGTGTTTCTTCTCCTATATAATTCCTAAAATCCCAGCAGAAATCAAGGTTCCAGATGGCTGCTGTCATGTTTCTTTTTTACCAGCTTTGAACAAACAATAATGAAGAAACGCTTTTTTTGTTTTCAGTAGTTTTTACCGAAAAATTTCAACCCAAGATTATAAGTTTGTGCCAACAGTTCTTACAGATTTTGGAAAATTATAAAAATCTAACATGTTCATTCCTCGGCCAATGTTAACCATTCGGTAAACATCTTTTTACATACCAATATTTCGTAGTTATTGGAGTGTTTCGAGTGTTATTTCATCTAATTGGAAAAATTTTGCAAAAACAACGAAAGTATAGAGCAAAAATTTCGTACGACATGATTTCTTTTCTAACAAGAAACGATCTTCAAACTTTTGGCTCATCAATTTTACAAAGAGTTTATAGGAAACATTACTCAAATTATGCTCTTGATTTATTGAAAAAACCTGATAGTTTTTATTGACTGATAAGAATTTGCATAAATTGATCACCTCAGATTTTCATGAAAAAACCTGAAAATTTCAAATGCTTAAAAAAACTCATTTTATTCACGACAGAAAGAACAATTATTTAATATTTTAAGCAATTCCGAAATTCAGTTCATTTTTGTCGAAAGATTTAATTTTTCCAGCGTTTTAGGTTTTTCGAAACAATGAAAGAAGCTACTCAAGTTTTTGAACAAATTGCCAAAGATGTTTTATTTTTCAGCAAATGGCAAAAAATGTTTCCAAATTCAAAAAAAAATTCAATTTCTCAACATGTTGCAAAATCAGTCATTTTTCCTAAAAGAATGTAGATAATGATTCCTTCTTTCAAGTCGGGGTGAAATTTATTTCAAATAATTTAAGTAAACCCAGATTTTGCAGAGGAATTTTTGATTTTTTTGTACTATCATATTATCAATTCAAAGGAGCGTTGAGCAGCCAGCAGAAGTTCTCGATTGATCTGAATGCTGATCTTAGCTCTATTGCTGTTGATTCTCTTGGTGGGTCGCTCACTGGAGGCCTTGGATCAGAAAACTCTTCAGTATCGTCGCTGTGTATTAGGTTGATAGCAGATTCCTCAATCTGCCAATAAAAGCGGAAGTCGTGGACTGGTTGAGCAACAAAATGTGAAAAAGCAAATTCCGGTGTAGATGATCTCAATATGCTTAATTACCTGTTTCAACATCTGAATTGTTCCAGGTTGGATTTCAGTTATACAGACTTGCATCTGGTGATGTTCGTTGAAGGCCCTTCTCATAATATCAACCATGTGCCAATTTTGAATTGAGACAATCATTGGAGCCAAAAAACCCGAAGACTGACTCAACATCTTTGTGCTGGCCATTTTGGATGAGAACATGACCGAGTATATAAGATTGATCTGTGAGAAGAGAAAATCATTTGGAAAATAATGTGAAGAAAAAGGCTGAAAATTGAGAAAAAAGACAAGAAATATGATTGATAAAGAACTGAGAGAAGAAGTAATTGACGGTTGCTAGTTTAAAAAAAAGAATTAATTGTTTGTTAGAAATAGCTGCAGTTCAATTGCGTTGGTTTAGCAAATGAAAGCAATTTTTTTATATGGAATGAAGTCGTGTATAATCAGAGCTGAGCTTTCTTTCACAGTTAATTTAGAAAAAGTCGTATTCAAAAAAATAAAGTTCCAATTTAGATTTTTTTACCTAATGTTGTTTCCAATTACACAAAAAAGCCCATGGATGTTAATTCTTCGGATTTTGAAGATTTTGATTTTCCAAATAAAAAAATTAAAACAAAAACAATTGCAGAACCTGAATATACGATGTTTGCAGAATTTTTTAAAAGTTTGCCGTCATAATCAACAAAACAAATTAATGTAGTTAGTATTCTTACAAGTTTTCTCATTCAACCAGGTGAAATATTTTTTTATAAAATCTACGAAAAACTTCTGATTTTGCTCCAAATACTCAATTTTTCAAAAATAATTTTTGATTGGGGAAAAGTGTTCAATTTGTTAGGACTTTTAAAGCAAATCTGTCAAACTCTGATTCCGAACTTATTTACATTATTTCGAACTTTGCAATTTTTTGAAAGAGTAAAACTGAAAAACTTTTGATAAGATTTTTGACAAATTTAGCTATCGGCTAAGGATAAAAAGCGTCGTCGTTAAATTTTAAGACATTTTTGGGATTAATTTCAAATATTTTAAAAGTTTCAAACAAGATTTTTTTGTCAGTTGTCCTTCATTTGTAGTTTTAAAGCTCTGATATGCAATAGGAGTATCTTTGTTTGGGTAATATTCCCATTAAATATGTTTTATGTAGAAGATGAAATCTATTTTGAATTCTAACAGAACTCTTTTCAAAATGAGAAGAAACTCACTTTTTTACTAAACAATTCTGTTTGAATGATTTTGAAGATGGTTGTTAGTTTTCTGTTAGCGACAGCAGACAAAAAAACATCATTTTGATTTCCTTTGCGCTTAAAGCAACAGTTTTCTACATTATATAGCAACTTGAAAGAACCAAGTTTCTTCTTTAAAAACAAATGAGTGTGAATCTTCAGAAACAAAATTTTGTTCATTTCAAACCTGCCCCTTTGAAAAAATATCGAATAAAAAAATTTGAATTTTCGTCCTTGCTGAATTTTCAAAATTTTTCAGATGCTATTGCTGAAAAAACGAGAAAAAGAATTGCGAGAATAATAGAAACACGTGTGTTTTTAAGTAAAATGTTTTCCAAGGTTTTGAATTAAAAAGCAAAATTGAACTATCATGGGGCCAAGAAAACATTTCCGTCAAGTACTAAGCAATTGTTGACTTCTCAATCGAAGGACTATGTGGCAAAACAAGGGAAGCCCAACGATAATTTAGCATACTTGAACAAAACTAAGGAGGAGGAAAGGGAAGATGGAAAAATTTTGCGCAGGATTATAGAGCTCGCGAATATTTCTTGGTGGATACCAATTTGAAAAAAAGAGCACAAGGCAATTAAATTTCAAATTTTTAAGTTGGTGACCAAATTCATCAACTAGAAGCTGGAGAAAACTTCAACAAGCTCGATTTTGCACCAAAAATTGGAATGACTCTGGACTTTGTTTTCCAAAATAAAGTGCGATACTACAATGCTATCGAAAACAAAACTCCTAGTGAGAAATCGCATTGCCGAGTACGAAACTGACTAAATAACAGTTCAAGGGAAAGTATAGCAGTTTGATTTTGTAGAGCAAGGTACCCAAGAACTCTATAACACAAAATAGATTGTCAAGTTAAACTGAATGCTACTATTTTGCTATACTTCTCAAACCATCACAATCGGGTATCGGTACTCTGTCTTTTTTGAACCTTCACCACGAAATAGGCAAATTAACTATCTTTTATCGCAATAAGAGAACTAATCGTACAAAGCTCATCCTGGTCTTTACCGTGCGCAAGCAGTCTATTTGATGCTCTTTCATCTCAATTGTCCTGGATACTTATCTTGATGCATACATCTCATTTATTTAATTTGGCCAGGATCCGCAGAGTTTTTGCACAGTTGCCAATAACTAATTAAATTTTAATCAAGGAATTAATTGATTGCAAGAGAATTATGTACAATTTTGGTATTCAATTTTCAATACGGAGAATATATTGGAGAACAAGAAAGCAAATCGTTGGAATTAATGAGAAAACAGTCAAATCGCTAAAACTCAAGAATCATAACATCCATACTAGCGGTAGTGATACTTTTTTTGAAGTACTTCCGATGCCCCAGCTGTGATGTTTTTTCCACAAATCAGATAACCTGAACAAATATCTAATCAGATAAAAAGATAGCGTGGGACATATCTACCCTAAAAATGCATGCACACCTCGAGATACGAATTTCGAGAAAATCGATGTATTCAATATTTGCCACACCAAACGGCAGAAACGGTTACTAGGGTGGCCATGTTTAATTTTGAATCAATTTGCGTTTACACGGATAACGTTGAAAGGAACAGAAGCCGCAAATTAGATTCAATACATGTTCTTATTTCTTTTGCAGTGTTTTCAATTTTGCATTCTGATTCAATTTTCATTTGTAAAAATCGTTTAAATTTTTTTTCGTTAATATAAAGTTCTACTGAAAAAAGCAAGCAGCAAATGCGAGTCAAACCTGAAGAGAATGAAAACGTTATCTTTGATCAAGTCAAGAACAGCTTTGACTAAGTGAATGATGGATCGTTGACTAAAAGGCTAAAGTTTTTTGGGTATGAAGTCGAATGTGTTGAAGTTGGAGTGGAAGATGAGATTTGTACACTTTTCCTGAGATTTCAAAAACCAAATGATTGAGTTTGAATTAACAGTTGATTGACTTTAAAACAACCTTTAAAGAGCAATGTATATACCCACTTACCCTAATATTCATAACACGTAAGTACCGTACCATTAAGCACAATGTAAGCTCATTTCATTGTTACTTTTGGTTAGAGCTGTTGTCGATAAAGTTCATACTCATAACTTGTCACATCTGTGCAAGACAAAAGTCGTAATCGACGCTAGTCAACATATTCTTTGTAAATGTGTCAGAAAATGCATACCAATTTTTTCAAAAGATGGAAATTCGACTCTGAAACTGAATAATTCAAAGCTAGAATAAAAACAGAACTAGAAATTTTGAGAACATGGTTTCGCTAATTCTGCGAATCAATACTGCACTCAAGAACAATCACAATATAAAGTCTCTCAAAACAACTCCATCTACTAATTCCTTATTTGAGAAAGAAAAAAAGGGAAATAAAAAAAGAGGATTCTGGACAGAGGGACCAGAATCCTCTGTCTGGAGTTATTGAGAGAATAGAGTTTCTGGGTAATATCTCGTACGATAATCAAATCATGCTCAGATCCAGAAAGACAGTAATCAATCTCGGCGATGAGAAGACACACTAATCAATATATGAGAAGTTTTTCAAGTGATGGAACGTTGTTAAAAAAGTGTTAATGAAGTAGGGTGTTGAAATCAACCATTACATACAGAAACAATAATTGTAGATTTTTTCGTTCCTCAAAAATGCGAACTCAGAACGTTGGTGCTATACTAAATTTTTTCATAAGTTTTGCTATAAAAACAAAGTCGAAAAGCTGGAGATGGATGCAGACAAAAGAGAAAGAAATTGAACGATTGTATATTATCTGAGAGGAAAACTTAATGAACACGAGGCTTAAGACGATTAAAAAATCTGAAAAAAATGGGTGCAACAGTCTGCAAATGAGAGTAGTGAAAACGATTTTAAAAAATTTCACAAAACTGCAGAAATAGTTTCATATCCGATGCAAAAGAGTTTTTTCCTACATAGAAGCTGCCCTGTTCATAAAAACAAAATAAACTCAAAGCATATTTTCGCTGACTGATATCTTAAGTCCATGCAGCAAATTTTTTGCCGTTACGATAGTCAGACTGTTAATTTCAAGTTCAGTATCAAAGGACTCATTGAAAAAAATTTCAGAATTTCGGGTGGACCAAAGTTTAATACAGACAAATTTTTGACGAAGCTATAATTTTGAGCCGGGGATTCGGACCGACCACCCATTCGTGACCTATGAGCCAACTAAAGAGAAGTCAGGTACTTTACCCAAAAAGGAACCATCTCAAGCCTCGTAACTTAAAACTTGACAAAACCTAGAACATATCTTAACTCATTGAAAACCTAGTCCCTATCTTAATATATAGACTGTTAATACGGATGTTATATTCCCTTTCTTAATACATGGGGGGCCTACACCTTACATCAGCTTCATTATATACTATTAACAGAGCTCACCATCATGATGGGTTAAGAACCAGACAGTCTTAGAGACACGAAATATTTGTACCTGGCTGCGGGATTTAGCTGTCTCCTCAACGGGCAAGACATCGCTCGGAACGATAGCAGGATCCTAACCAGCAACGTTGCCCAGAAGAGTTCGCCCTTCCACATAAAGCCAGTACGGGGACACTCAGCCTCCTTAATTCACCTCATCTTTTTATCCCCTCATCTGCTGGGACCTCTTACCAGCCCCTAACAAAAGACTCGTAAAGTCAGCGCCAGTAGATGTCTAGGCAACGACTCAGATGTACATAGGGACTGTACACAATGAAGACTGTACATTCTGGCATGAAAAGAAACCTGTATAAACGTTAGCCATTAAATGGCCATCACTTGAAATTAATCTTACCAAGTATCAAATTCCTTATGTGTAACAAGCTGCCTAGCCACTCTCCTTACAAGTCAGAGCTTTTAAAGTCACCTGCTTTTAAAACCACCAGCCTTAATTATACATTATGGGATCTACATTGCTAAAAACAGTTTGGTGGCTACAGTACAAGGCAACTTTGGGAAAGCCCAGTTTTCACAAAAGAGTTGAAAAACATCATTATCAACAAAACTTGTTGAACAGTCTCCTGTTTTTGATCCAACTAACCCAGAAATGTGAACCCCAAAAATCTCTATTCGAAAATCTGTGAGACAATCGCTGATTACGTTAGTTTTGTGACTTCCAAGAATCGTCAGAATGGGGCAATCGCAATGCTAAAGAACTAGTGAGTTAGGACCGATGTGGTTAACTCATAGAGTAATTTCGGATAGGGTACACCGTCTGCTCGTCACGCTATCTTATTTTCGGCCGGATAGATTCGTGCAACTTCTTAGTCTAATACCGATCCTAATCTTACTCTTATACTATCTAGTCTCAGGTTGTTTAACTAGTCTCTGCTAGGCTCAATAGATCTAGGGTATACTGGTTTATTGCGGCTGCTGAAGTTCTCTTGGAGAGGCAACTAAATTCTAAGTTAAATTCAAATCTCTCTGGTGCTGAAATTACAAGTAATTTCAGCACTTACAAATAAGTGGGTTGTTAGTTAGATGGATCATGATTGGTTAATATTAAATACTTTACAGTGGTAAAATATCTAATTTATCCAATCATAAAATGTAGTTTAGATCAGGTTCCACTAGTGATCCTCAAGCTTTATGCGTCCGTGCTCTTCATGGTTTGCTTTTGCATCTTTAAGCTCAGGCAATGCGTCGTGTTACATAGGTAGATACGTCTTCATTCGATAAACCACAGGTGACACATTGGAAGCAGGTCAACCGTAACATCGCAATGGAAAAAGTACAAATACAAGAAGTACAATAGCCCAAAATCTCAGAACTGCTGACCAGGGTTCAATGGGGTAGATCCCCACCGCAAAGGAAACAGGAGGTGTCCGGTCAACTACTTCAGACATAGCCGACGACAGGAAAATAGTACACTGTTTTGAGACCTACAGAGTAACAGTGTGACACTCAAGTCCTCCGGCTGACGGAAGAAAAGGACAAGTAACGGAGGTATTGCGAGTATCTCACACAGAGAAGACTGGTAGAAGAAGAGTTAATACAGCGTCAATCTATAGCTGTCGCCAATCAAAGAGAAGAGAACCTGGCAATGGGTGGGGAAGTCGCTCCAAGATCCGTGAAACTAGCACACTAGATAGGATGCCGAGGAGCATATTGCTCAGGGTATGCTTCTAATGCAGTGCCTTAGTTGGGGCCTTCGTCATTCCAATCAACCCCAAATTACCGTTCCTATGCTTTCTGGTGTAGAAGCACTGGAACAAAGGTTGGTGGGTGAAAACACCTTGCGAGATGGACCGCTCGCTGATTGAGATTCCGCCTGGAACTCCTGCTTCTCTCTGTCTTGATCATAAGCAAAACGCTTCGGTCCGTCACGCCAGAAATGTAGTCCGTTTCATTGAACCATGGTAATCAAGAGAGTTTTAACCTTTCAAAGACTGGTCATTTAGGTCTGCACAAAGTTGGAATTTTGCCAACAACGGCGAGCGAATTTTCGGCCGAATAACCTTTGCTTTAAAAAAACATAAATTTTAATTTAAGTTATTTTATTTCAAAATGACAAAAAATGAATGTAGTTATTAGTGTAATCATTCTGAGAAAACCATTCTGTGAAGAAAACTTGGATAATAGAAGGTTTGAAAGTACACATTTTGGTATCATATCAAACCTTTACAGTCTCAAGTTCTTCAATACGAAGCAAACATTTGAGCAAACAGTGACTGGAGTTGTCAGAATTATATGAAGTTAGCTGAAATCATGAATCAAAATAATTCAATTTTAACGCTTGATAAAGGACTACAGACTTTAGAAAAAATTGGTAATTTGCCATATAATGAATCATGAGACTAAAGCAATGTGCCGATATTTCGGTGGTTGAAAAAACCTTATGTGCCTTGAAACAATTCTAATGGAAAAAATAAAAAAAAAGAATTGTAATTTTGAATTGATTTGATTATTTTTAAATCATTTTCTCATTTTTAACATAAGCCAGCGTCTACAAAAAGCATAAAAATTAAGCAATTCAGATGCAAGATTGAAGACATGATGGGTTAACAAGAGGGATTAAAATCGTTTACATTTTAATCTATTTTGTGCAAAACATTTGAATTAGAAATTGGATTAAAATAATCAACTATAATCGATTATAATTGATAATCTTTGTATTGAAAAAAGATGGGTTAAAGATTGATTAAAGTTTGACAACAAGGACGTTCTCCGTGATCTTCCTTTGTTCTGTAGACAAACCGAATTGTGCTCCTATCCAGTGCACAGTTTGCTTTTGTTTGAACAACCCGCATCCAATTTCAAGCGTTAATAATCAATTATATTATGATTTTGGTACCAGTTTTACTAAAAATGAGAAAAAATTGATTTTAATCAGTTATTAATCAATTATAATCTCTTTTTGAAATTGAATTTTATTTTATTTTAATCGATTATAATCGTTTATTGATCTATCTAGTTTTGATAAAATTATAATCGATTATAATCGATTTTAATCCCTATCGTTTGCCCATTTTGTCTTAGACCTAGCATCCGAATTGCTTATATTTTTATGTTTTTTATAGATGTTCTCTTATGTGAAACATCAGAGAAAGGTTTTAAGCGTTATCGAATCAATTCATTTTTTAAATTTTTTATTTCATTTCTCCATTAAAGTTGGACCATGATGCACATCTTAAGTCTTTTTATCCGCCAAAATATATGCACATTGCTTTAGTTTCTTGATTTACTTATTTTTCAAATACCGCGGGAACCTTTCAAATAATACGAAGATATGAAACTCAATGAAACTTTTGTTTGGTGCTAAAACTTTGTGTTCAGATGTACCAAATGTGACAATGTATCTCGTTTCTAGAAATTTTATTATTGAGAGAAAAATTTGGGGTCCATGTGATATAAGAAAATTGTACTTTTGGTGTTACAAAGTTGTTACAAACAAGAGATTATAATCGATTATAATCGATTACAATTGATTTAAAGTGGTTTTTGTATGAACTGTAATCAATTATAATCGATTATAATAGATTATAACCTATTGGAAAATATCACAATTATAATCGATTATAAATCCTTTAAACACACTAATAAACAGGATTTATAAATCCATTATAAATCTTGGTACTTATAATCAGTTATAATTGTCAAAAATCATCGTAATAAGCCGTTATAATCAATTGCTTGCGCCTAAACTTGGATTCGGGAAGCTCAAAAACAACGAACTTCAAAACATGGCAGAATTCACCTTCATGCTAGCTGGAAGTTAAAATGAGTTGACAAATGCAAAGCCTAAGGAAAACTGTTAAGCTCGTAAAACGGACCGTATAGCAGTCAGGAAACAATCCCCAAGTCTACCAGCTTAGTCTACCCCTCGGAAAAGTCCATGTCTGATTTTTGTATCAGTGCTTTCAGAATCAATCATCCTGCGTTTTCGATGAAAAATACTTTTTTTGCTATAGAAAAAATAGTTTTTGCTATCAATGAAGTTATGTGCAGTGAAAAGCTTTGTTACAGAAAAGCATGTTTATGTTTTTTTTCAGTCGCTTTCATGGTTGCTGGGTGCTTTTGCAGTTTCACATCAAGTTTAATGGCTGAGGCAGTTTTGGCGAAATTCTGCCAGAAGTCAGTTTTAAGGGATATCGAAGTAACAATGAAAGGAAACTCATTGAAAGCAGCAAATACGTTCGGACATACAAGCTTTTTTCCAAACATAAACGGGATCACATCTTCGGAAAAGTAAAAAGATATATATTTAACATTTTTCTTTCTTGAAATCTCCCATAACGAAGACTCCACCCCGCATCTTTTTAAAAAAAAGAACAGTTTTTGCATCTGAAAAGTGTCCGCCGATTTCAATTTTTAATTGAGTATTGTCATGATCGAAGTATTTGCTGCTTTTGTTTCATCTTATTTTCTTCTTGTTAGTGTGACAATAATTCATCTGGAAGCTTCTTAGGAACCCATTTGCCAAAATTATCAGAGGAAGTAGTTTCTGGTCGGCTGCTTGTGGCTGAGATAGAGGAGTTAAGTTTCAGCTGAGAAGTGAAGTCAGATTTTTTAACGTCTGCTGATGTCGTACGCGGACTTTAAAGACACGAAAAACCCAGGTAGAGTTCTAAATCTTCATGAAATAATGAATTACTTAGTTAGAAAAATTAAATATGACCTCAAAATAAGAGCAGCTGAATTTAACAATTAACAGAGTAGCGACCACGAAAAATTTCCTTTAAAATTGTGTTTTATTCTCCAAATTTTTGCAAACTGTGGACAAAATAGAAACTTAAGATGAATGAAGTTACGCTGGATCAAACAAGTAATGATGTTCCTTATAAGTTTTCTGAAAAAAAATGAAAAAATACTTTGGTAGATCCTCTAATCGTTTCGCTCAGCGTGTCAGTGTGTTACGTTTCAGTTGAAGTTCATTTCGTTTGACGCAGGGGCGGATCTAGGATTTTCTTCTCGAGGGGGGGGGGGTCTCCGATTTTTCGAAATACTTTCGAAAAATTTGACGACCTTTTTTTTAAGTCCACCAAATTGATTTTCCGAGCTCTCCTAGAGCACTAAAAACACGCTGATTTGGCCAAATTTTCTGCGCCGCACGCAAATTTTTTAAAAAACAAGTCAAAAAAGCCGTTTTTGGGAAACTTTTGGAAAATTTTGACAAAAAATTGCGTTTTTTTTTTGGCGCGCTCCCCCTCAAAGTTATTATATATTGGCTACAAAGGCGCCTTTAGAAAAATTTTAGAGTCGGTCGGCCAAAATTGGATTTCTTAAAAAGTACCAAAGGGGGGACCCTTTGGGTCGGCAGGGGATCAAATCCCTGAGAGGGGAGGCGTTCGCCCCCACCCCCAGCCCCGTCCTAAATCCGCCCCCGGTTTTACGCCTTCTTCAAACATAGTAGCGGTCTTAGTGGTGTTGGGGCGGGGGGAATTGCTGCGGACGCCCCTCTTCTCAGAGATTCGACATCCCGCTGACCCAAAGGGTTCCCCTTTGTTCTATTTTGAGATATTCACTTTTGGCTAACGGACCCTAAAATTTTTCTAAAAACGCCTTTGGCGAATTTTTTGTCAAATTTTTCCAAGTGCCTAAAAACGCCTATTTTTGTCTTTTAGAATTTCGCCGGTTACGAACAATGAGTGAGAAATGTCTTAATATGATAAAAAACGCACTCTTTTAAATTTTTTGGGTCTTTCCGGTCCCCCCCTATTATGAGAAATGAAACCGAAAAGTTTTACAAAAAAACTAGATTGATATCACCATGAATTTTGTGGCTGATATTCAGAGAGCTTCGAATCAATTTCGGAAACTCCACTATCCCGGGTTGAAGTCACAGTGAAAGTCAGTACTTCTCCAGAAAATTATTAGTGAAATGTCAGTTCTATATCAGATTCTGGCAAGTGGCAATTCAGCTCTGATCAGAGATAAATCAGAGAAAAAACCGCAGTACTGTAACGGTACTGAATCAGTGCTGTTACAGTACTGTTTTTATTCTACTAGTTTTCTGATCAGAATAAAATAAGAGTTCTTGTTCTTATACTTCTCTAATCATACTAAAATTAGAATTTTTTTTTTATTATTTCTATGGCCAGAAAAAAATCAGAGATATTGCTCTGTTATTTCTATGATCAGAAATCGAATCAGAAAAAAACATAACAGCAACAATCTCAAAAAATACAAAAATCCGCGTCGTGACTTTAAAAAAATTATTTGGTTGGGCTGATTTCAAAAACATTTTCGGCCTTCTTTTTGAAGATTTAAACTAAAATTTTTCGAAAAAATTGAAAAGTTTTAACAAACTCTCGGTTTTAAAACTTAATTGTAAAACAATTAAGAATTAGGCTCAATAACATTTAAAAAAGCCAAATGAAACTATAAAGTGGAATTGCAAAATGAAATTGATGCTACGCTGTGGAATGATGCACCAATTTTTTTAAATGTTTTTTTTCCAAATTTTTACCAGAAACTGCCGAGTTTCCAGGCAAATTCAGTTGCTAAAGCCTTTCAATTACCAACGCTTACCCAATTTCTTTTTTTCGCAAAAAAGAACTGAGTCTCTAGCTTGTTTTCAGCTGATGTTTAGTTGCGTGGGATGCACCAAATTAAAAAAAATTAATGTTTTTTTTTCATATTTTTAGCAAAAATTGCAGTGTTTCCTGATAAAATCAGCTGCTCAAGCCTTTTAAATTCTAATGCTGACCAATTTATGTGTTTTGCAGAAACAAACTGCGTTTTTAGGTTGTTTCTAGCACAATCGTTATACTTTTATCTATTTTAATGAGTTTTTCTCTTTTGTAACGACACGTAACAAAACTTTGAAATTGAATAGAAGTTTCGTTAAAAAGTTTAGTTATGTTTCAGAATGAAAACAGAATAAAACAGTATCTACAACAGTACTGGCCAATTTTTTCCTGTTCAATCTCTTGATCAGGTGAAAAAGAGAGTAAATTTCTGACTTTGCACTGATACAGGACTGAATTTTATTTTACAACTGTTGTTCTACTAGAACAGTACTGATAACATCTGTAACTTCAACCCGGGAATGCCAATTGAATGACAATTCAGAACGCATTTGGTCTAATTATAGTAAATTTTACGTACAGAAAACGGGAAAATTAATGAGAAAAATCTTGACAGCAGCTGAAATAAATGAAACTGCTTTTTTTTGGCATTACACATAATAACATCTTTCATTTTTTAGTGATATCATTTCAATTTTGTAACTTTCTACTAGAAAGGCTATAACAGCAAAGGCCAGCATTTCCTTAATATACTTAAAACAATCACCCAATTCTTTTGTTTTTTTTTCCTATCTTCCAGATTGGTTGGATGAGTAACACTTCTTAAGAACTTATCAAAACCAAAAAAAACCAAGCTAGCAGATGGTGGCGGCTTCTCTACCCGGGGGACGTTGTTCCTGAAGATTCGTCGGCAGGCATAGTAGGTGACCACTCCGGCACATCTTCAGTCGTATTTGATGTAATCGTGGACAAAACAAACTCGTCTGCCGTCGTTTCCAGTTTTCCTGCGGCGGAGGAAGTCGACTCTAACTGTGATTTAGTCTCAGTTGAGTTTGTTTTATAATTTGTCATTGCCGCCTTAGTCGTAAACTCGGTAATATTCCCACCAGTTGCTGTCAACTCTGTTGTGAATACTTTGTTCGACTCAGTGGTTTGAATATCTGGAAACGATTCTGTCTCATCAGTTTTGCTCACGGTAGAACTAAAATGTTTTGTCGTAGTTTTCGATAACGTTTCCTTATCACTTTCTGTTGACTTTGAATTATTTACTGCTGATGTCATTATTTCTTTCGCGGTTTCTGTACTTGCCTCCGATAATTGAGAAATTGACAATGAACCAATTTCAATCGTTGGATGCATTGAATTTTTTACCTGAGTTGTTGTTTTACCTGAAAAAATTTCATCTGTTGTCGTTCTTATTGAGATAAATGTGGAATTGGAATTTAAGTTATCATATTCCGTCACAGAACCACTCTGACTTGTTGTGATATTGAAAGCATTTTCATCCGTTTTTGGACTTTTTGAAGTATAAGTGACGTTTGAATCTAAGGTGTCATGATCTGTCAAAGTATTAGCTTGACTGTTTGTGTTAGAGGAGACAGTTTCATGAGTTGTTGTTGCGTTTGGGGTAAAAAAGACATTTGAATCTGAGCTCTCAGTTTCTGACGTTGACCTAGCTTGCCTTGTTGTTGTATTATTTTCAGGAGTTTCTTTCGTTGTTGTCCTCTTTGACGTATACGTGACAGCTGAATGTGAGCTGTCAAGCTCTGTCGTTAAGATAGACTGACTAGTTATTGTTGTATTTGAAGGAATTTCATTTGATTTTGTCGTCTCTGACGTATAAGTCCAAACTGAGTTTGAATGATCATTTTCTGTCGTTGAGCTAGCTTGAGTTGTTGTTGTGCTTGAAGCAGTTTCTTTCGGTTTTGTTGTTTGTGACGTATTTGTGACAACCGAAGCTGAGCTGTCATTTTCTGTCGTTAAGCTAGTCTGACTAGTTGTTGTATTTGAAAGAGTTTCAATTGATGCTGTCGTCTCTGACGTATACGTCACATTTGAGTTTGAGTTGTCATTTTCTGTCGTTGAGCTAGCTTGACTTCTTGTTGTGTTTGAAGCAGTTTCTTTTGTTGTCATCATCTCTGAAGTAATCGTGACACCCGAAGCTGAGCTGTCACTTTCTGTCGTCAAGCTAGTTTGACTACTTGATCTATTTAAAGGAACTTCATTTGATGTTGACGTCTCTGATGTATACGTCCCATCTGAATTTGAATAGTCATTTTCTGGCGTTGAACTTGTCTGAATTGTCGTCGTAAATGAAGTATTTTCTTTCGTTGTTGTCGTCTCTGGCGTATTTGTGACTCCCGAGCTGTCATTTTCTGTCGTTAAGCTAGTCTGAATACTTAATGTATTTGAAGAAATTTCTGTCGTTTCTGAAGTATTCGCGACATCCGAAGCTGAGCTGTCATTTTCTGTTGTCAAGCTAGTCTGACTAATTGTTGTATTTGAAGGAACTTCAATTGATATTGTCGTCTCTGAGGTATACGTCACATCGGAATTGGAATAGTCATTTTCTGGCGCTGAGCTTGTCTGACTTGTTGTTGTAAATGAAGTATTTTCTTTCGTTGTTATCGTCTCTGACGTATTTGTGACTCCTGAGCTGTCATTTTCTGTCGTTGTTAAGCTAGTCTGACTAATTGTTGTATTTGAAGGAAATTCATTTGATGTTGTCGTCTTTGATGTATACGTCACATCTGAACTTGAATAGTCATTTTCTGGCGTTGAGCTTGTCTGATTTGTCGTTGTAAATGAAACATTTTCTTTCGTTGTTGTCGTCTCTGATGTCTCTGTTGTTGTCAATGAAGCATTTTCTTTCGTTATTACCGTCTCTGAAGTATTCGCGACATCCGAAAGTGAGCTGTCATTTTCTGTCGTCAAGCTAGTCTGACTAATTGTTGTATTTGAAGGAAATTCATTTGATGTTGTCGTCTTTGATGTATACGTCTCATCTGAACTTGAATAGTCATTTTCTGGCGTTGAGCTTGTCTGATTTGTCGTTGTAAATGAAACATTTTCTTTCGTTGTTGTCGTCTCTGATGTCTCTGTTGTTGTCAATGAAGCATTTTCTTTCGTTATTAACGTCTCTGAAGTCTTCGCGACATCCGAAGCTGAGCTGTCATTTTCTGTCGTTAAGCTAGTCTGACTGGTTGTTGTATTTGAAGGAACTTCATTTGATGTTGTCGTCTCTGAAGTATTCGCGACATCCGAAGCTGAGCTGTCATTTTCTGTCGTCAAGCTAGTCTGACTAATTGTTGTATTTGAAGGAACTTCATTTGATGTTGTCGTCTCTGATGTATACGTCTCATCTGAACTTGAATAGTCATTTTCTGGCGTTGAGCTTGTCTGATTTGTCGTTGTAAATGAAACATTTTCTTTCGTTGTTGTCGTCTCTGATGTCTCTGTTGTTGTCAATGAAGCATTTTCTTTCGTTATTACCGTCTCTGAAGTATTCGCGACATCCGAAAGTGAGCTGTCATTTTCTGTCGTCAAGCTAGTCTGACTAATTGTTGTATTTGAAGGAAATTCATTTGATGTTGTCGTCTTTGATGTATACGTCACATCTGAATTAGAATAGTCTCTATCTGGCGTTGAGCTTGTCTGATTTGTCGTTGTAAATGAAACATTTTCTTTCGTTGTTGTCGTCTCTGACGTCTCTGTTGTTGTCAATGAAGCATTTTCTTTCGTTATTAACGTCTCTGAAGTATTCGCGACATCCGAAGCTGAGCTGTCATTTTCTGTCGTTAAGCTAGTCTGACTGGTTGTTGTATTTGAAGGAACTTCATTTGATGTTGTCGTCTCTGAAGTATTCGCGACATCCGAAGCTGAGCTGTCATTTTCTGTCGTCAAGCTAGTCTGACTAATTGTTGTATTTGAAGGAACTTCATTTGATGTTGTCGTCTCTGATGTATACGTCCCATCTGAACTTGAATAGTCATTTTCTGGCGTTGAGCTTGTCTGATTTGTCGTTGTAAATGAAACATTTTCTTTCGTTGTTGTCGTCTCTGACGTCTCTGTTGTTGTCAATGAAGCATTTTCTTTCGTTATTACCGTCTCTGAAGTATTTGCGACATCCGAAGCTGAGCTGTCATTTTCTGTCGTTAAGCTAGTCTGACTGGTTGTTGTATTTGAAAGAAATTCATTTGGTGTTGCCTTCTCTGTCGTATATGTGACATCTGAATCTGAGCTGTCATTTTCTGTCGTTAAGCTAGTCTGACTGGCTGGTGTATTTGTAGAAGTTTCACTTGTTGTCGTTTCTGTTGTAAATGTGACATCTGAAACAGAGCTGTCTTTTTCTGTGGTTGAGCTAGCCTGATCTTTTGTAGAATCGGAGAAAATGTCATTCATTATTGTCGTTTTTGGCGTATGCGTGATATGTGAATATGAGCTGTGGTTTGTCTCCAACGAGCTAGCCTGACTCCTTGTGTGATCTGAAATTGTTTCATTTGCAGTCGTTTGCAATGGCGTCGTTGAAGCAGTAGCAGGGGTTATCAAGCACAAGTCCGTCGAATCATGTGGTACCAGAATTTTATTTTCAACCCATTTTTTGATCTCATACAAACCGCCGGCGATTTTGTTCTGCCCGCAACCCGATTCGTGTTCCCTATAGACTCCAAAAAGACCATACAGGCACTTCGGTGTTTTCAGGTCCTTGTCGAGAACATACAGAGGCGAACCCAAAATGAGATTTTCAGATCTCTCTTCAAAATCATCTTCAAATTCAAAGCAAATTTGATCATATTTTTTCCCAGCTTTTTCGCTAATTGAAAAGTCTTTTATTTGCTTAGATCTGTCGCCAAGCATAGTCCCATAAAGAGCTAAGGGTTCTTTTCCGTAGCTTTTCTTGCTGCAAACTGACAACGCAATATCTGGTCCATGCAATGGAAACCGAAACGAAATAAGACGATAAAGGTTCGATTCTCTACAAAATTAAACAATTTATTTTAAAAAGCTTGATTTTTTTTTGAAAAGATTTGGAAATTAACTTACCTATAGCAAAACAAATTTGCCTCACCAACATAAATTGTCCTTCCTAGATATCGAGCTTCCAAACTTCCTAAAAAACAAAGAACATTCGCAAATGTTAGACAGAAAGAAAAAATGAAAAACAAAAAAATATACATAGCCAATAATCGCAAATAAGAGTCGGTGAACGCAAGTAAATAAAAAAATACTTTTTGTTTTTTAAAAAAAAACCCAGCTTTTGAATAAAAAAATGACCTTGAAGCTCTTTGAATTTCTAGAAGAATTTATGATTGAAACTTTGTGATAAAATAAACCCAATTGAGAAAACTGGATCAATAGGTATTTTTTTATTCAACAGGGAAATCTGAAAACTAAGTTCCATTTTCAAAACTAGAAGTCATCACCTTCTTTTGGCCTTTACACTTTCGCCCCTCGATGGTGGAATTTCTTTCAACAAAGAAACTGCGCTGAATTTAAAAGGAAATCAAAAATCAAACCGTGAAAAAGTACAAATGAGCCTGAACAAATTTTCATTTTCATTTGACTTTTCCTGAAAAAAAAATAAAGCATTCGTCGACTCGTCGTTTCTTAAAACTACGTGCATCGAGTCGTAAATATAGAACCTTTTTAGATAATTTTAAAAATTCAAAAACCAACCGTACTTACTAATCTCCTTGGACCTCTTTAGTTTTATAACAAGAATAGGAGTGAAAAAATTGAAACTTTCGTTTTTTTTTTTATAGAAAACTTCATCAAAAACAAATTAAAAATATTGAGCCCCAAACTTGTACTATTTAAAATTTATCCTATATTGATCAACCGTAACCTATAATTTGGAGCCGATAGCTTTCCAGCAGTAAGGCTGACCTATATGATCATTTTTTTGTGTTTACATAATTTTTTTCTAAACTTGACTATAAAACTGTTTTTTATTATGTATATAAAGAATTTAAATAAAATTATTTTATTTATAAACTTTATAGATAGCTTATTAAAAGTATGGACTAAAATTTGCATTGGAAAATGAGTTTGTATAACATCGAATAAAATTTAGAGAATATAATGCAGTCAACTCTTTTTTTAATGGAAAGCATGCTAATTGCAAAAATTTATATATTACTTGACATCATACTATCCTAGCTTTTCCAGTGCACGTCTGTATCATTTTTTGCTCCACTAAAACAAGTATTTAAGCATGAGGTCTGTTGGAAGTTAAAAAAAACCTGCGCGTATCTGTGTGAAGCCCTGATTGCTCCGATTTCCTTTCAAGATCCATTTAGCAATGTTATTTTTTATTAAATTGATGAATCTTTGAAAAAAAGAGAGAAAAAATGGGTAAATTGTTCCAGTAATTTCAACTCAAAAATTTTTGCAGATAGCTAAATTTTTAAAAAACTAAATAGCAAGCCTCAATTATACAAGGAACGAATTCCAAGGCGGGTTAAATCTCAATTTACGTGTTAATATCGCAAAAGATATTTAGCGCACTAGTTCCCTCATAACTTTACAAACACTCTGCAGAGGTGAAATATTGTTTCAAATTTGAGGTCAAGACTAATACTTTTCGCATGATATCAAATAATTCCGTCGAAAATGGCTAGTTAAAAATAGAAGTTTGTCTGCAGAACAAATCCACTCCGAGCACATATACTCCGTCTATTCTTCCCCCAAAATAGTCCGAACAACAAAACTTTTTGTATAAGGGCATAACCCTGAATATTTTGATAGCCTTTTAAGTCAATGAAAATATTTTTGCTTCAAAAAAATATTTTGTAAAAGACTGAAAAAAATGAAGAAAAGAAATTTTTCATTGGCCGTACAATCTCCACCCCTAAGTGATTTTCCACAGGTTACATTCCCCAAGTAGGAAATTAATCTGAAAAGTAATTCAGCATAAAATATGCAATTCATAGAAACGCGCCAATAAAATTGTTTTAATTTTCTATTTTTTGAGGGATTGCTTTTGCATACTGTTAATTACCTAAATTAATGTTCTATATCAATTTTCTGTAATGAAATGGTTACATTTGATTAGTTCGAGGCTATGCTCAAAGTTAGTTCAGGAAAATTTATTTTTTATTTTCCTAATTTGCTTTTTTTGGGGGGGGGGGGGGTGATTGTTTTTGATTGTACTGCTGATACACAACGTTAAATGACTCAACTACTTTCTTTTTTATATACCTTCGCAGGCTATGTTAGGTACAAAATGTAAATTTTTTGTCTGTTGACATGATATTAATTGCAGGTCGCTTTCTTATATCGAATTTGAAATTGTTTCTTTCGCCTCTCATGCTTTAATGAGGACAAAATATATTGCGCGTTATATTCAAACGCGGTATGTTCAAATTGTCATAACTTTACAAAAAAATCACAAGTGAAATAATGTTTTATTTTGACTTCAGGATCTCAAAAACTTTTGCTTAGATAATGTTATAAAATCAGCTCAAAGTAGCAAGTTAAATAATCAGAGAATTTGTCTGACAAAAAATTGCCACACAAAAACGTTTCGTCACTTCATTCGAAACTTGGAAAAAGAAGAAAAAAAAGAAAGAGACTATTGGGATCAATTGAGCAATCTCCCCCCCGTAATGACCAATTGAGCTATCTCCCCCCAGCAAAAATGAATAACCTCTTCAAAAAGACGTCAGCAAACGCAAGTAGATGGATGGTGTGTTTATAGCACGCAATCAATTGACCGATTGAAGTTTATCTTGAACAAGTATCAAGAAAAACTTTGAAAAAAAATCGAAATTTATGAAAAAAAATTTTTTTTTTTTGCAAAATTTTGTTTAGGCGACCATAGCCTCATCGAAGAAAGCGATTTACCAGGGTTGGTGCTCTAGCCTTGTATCTCAATAGCAAAAACGGTTCTCCGCAGCACCTTAATTTTGTACGCAAAAAACTTTTTGTCATTTTAAGAAAGAAAAAAGTCGCTTTTTATGCCTGTTTTATTGATTCTTTTTTCAATCTAAATGAAACTTTAGAGCTTTTTTTATCGTAATATTTGGCTTTCCACAGTCGTTGGAAACTATGTTTTATGCTTTCAGGTCATTCAAACTATTTTCAAGTGGTTATAAACATGTCTCAAGTACCTATTGAGCTTTCTCCCCCCACGCGAGAATGGGGGGATTGCTCAATTGATCCGACTATTGCACTACGTAGCATGAAAAAAGCGTTCAAAAAGCATAGCGAGAAGTAATTGTGTAATTCTCATAATTTACTTTTTGAGAAACTAACCCATATTATTTTTATTTCACGCCATTAAAAAGCTGAAAACATGTTTATCTCAGAAAAACCTCCTATTAACTGCTCGTTCAGACATCTAGCTCTTGATGTTGGTTTTGCTCCCTGATCGGGCTCCTTTTCAACGTGACTATTATTTATGTGTTTTTTTTTTGTTTCGGATTCATCAAACTTTTCTTACCAACGTGACCTCGAATGCATTCTGCTGCTGTCAAAATCCAAAACTGGTCCACGAATACCCCAGCACATGTCTTATTTCTCACACCCACAGAAGAGACTTCAACGTAGAAACTAAATTCCCTTTTTTGGTGATGGTGTCCCCTCGGTGCTATTTCGTCTTGCCCATGATAGTAGTCATTACCGCTCGTCTGCTCAAAGTTTCTACAAACTGCTACTTTGGGCATCAGCAAGATAACAAAGACAGAAGCACACCTCAAAATCATGGCGGCGGCAATTGGTTTTCTGCTTTTTTGTAGAGTTTTTATTTTCCTAATTGAGCAAAAGTAATAGCAATTTCCATGTTACATTACAGGTGAATAAGTCACGCCAAGGTTCAATTTAAAACACTAGTTTTGCTCATAAATGAAATAAATCAGTCGAGAGCAATTTGGATCTGTAGCATTTTTCTGGACCTTACGCGATCTTCGCGGCTCAAAAGCCCCTGTGATGTTGCGAATTATCGGTCGCGCCATCCCCTTTACGCAGCCGTTTTCTGTCCGGCTGAAGTCGCAGAACTTGACCCTGGTCATCATATGACAGAATCGAAGTTGAGATGAAGGTGTTGTAAAAAGTTAACACTTTTATACGCAAGACAGTTAATTTTTGAAATTTGTATAGCAATTGCTTAAGCTTTCGAATTATCAAAAAATTATCTCCAGTTCAGGCAAAACAGTCCTGATCGCGATCAACTGAACCTTGAACAAGATCAAATAAGTTTTTGAATTTGCAATTACTTTTGCTCTTCAGTATATAATTTGTATATCTTTTCTTGGAAGTCTTAGTTTTTTTGTTTTTGTTTCAATTTTTGTTTTGTCAGCAAAAAGGTCACTCGTGTCAGGGTCGACTTCTGCTTTTATTTAAGCCATGGAAGTCAATCACTGTGACTTCAGATATTTTTCCATATTTTATATCGAAAGTAATTTGGTGCACCATTTTTGTTCGGACCATGAAAATGGGGAGGAACTTTGTATTCGGGTTGTTTTAGTTTTTTTGCTTCTGCTTTTTGTTTTCCACGCAAAATCAGGTAACACAAATAATGATCGGACTGGGTTAACGGCATAAAAAAGTTTCCAATTTTTGTGTTGAGAAAAACCGGTTTGAAATTTTCGATTTTTGGTCTACGTTCGAGCTAATAAAATGACTGTGTAGGCTTACAATAGCATAATTGAGCGCAACTTAAGCCGTGAAAACTTAGTTTTTTTCAAATAAAGGTAGTTTTTGGAGTTTTTAGCGCAATTTTGGTAATCAAAAACTTGAAATCTCAAACTTCTAGTCATTTTTCTTCAAAAAACAGTTTTCAATTGACCTATTTTACTATGACTCTGACATATTCCAAAGTTCTATTTAAAAAACGACATCAATTTGAAAAAAAACTGTTGTCAAAACATTCTAGGCTCTTTGCACAGAAATCGGCTATTCTTGTTGTATATTTGTAACCGAGGTGCTATAGATTTGTGTTCTGATTTTGAAAATAGAACGGGTGCAATTTTGCGACTGAAAATCATCAGTCGAGAATTAATCTGAAATCTAGGGCAAGTTCTACACAAAACTTTTTCCGATAGATTTGATTGAATTCAAAAGTCATTCAAAACCTGCAAAGTCATTCAAAACCTTTTCCAATAGATTTGAATAAATTCAACCAGTTTTTTGTTGACATAGGAGAAAACCTGGCTAACATGCAAGATTATCAGAACATTAAATGTTTTAGAGTTGAACAGAACAAAACTTCTATTTTTCTCTACCCGCATAACATGATGAAATACTGAAAGTTATCGAAACTCTTTAAAACATTTCGTCTAGTGATCATGGTGGATTAAGAAATAAAAAGAAAAAATTATCTGCTGAGGTAATTAGCTATCATATAGCTGATTTGTTCAATCATCTGTTACTCTATCAAAACTTTCCAGACATGTATGTTCAAAATAGCTTAAACTCTACCTTTTCATAAGAAGGGTTCTTACGAGGACCCATGCAGTCTTAGACCAATTAGTCTGTTTTCACCAAGAAACAAAGTCATCGAAAAAATGATTTCTAATCGTTTCTTGAGTTTTATAAATAAATATAACATCCTTACAGCAGAACAATTTAGTTTCTGGAAAATTGTTCATGTATCTACGCTATCACTACTGCAAGAAAAAATATGCGATCATGCAAAGGTTCGAAAAACACAGGAATGCTTGTTTTATAGATTAAAAAATAGAATGGCTTGTTTTATAGATTACCAAAAAAACGTTTTAAACTATCAATCGCGCTATTCTGATGAAAGGCTAGAAAAATTTGGCTTTTGTGGTATAAGTTACAATCTAATAAAATCATATTTATCTAATCGTTATCAATAATTATCTTCAATTGGAAAGATTTCGATTATCCTACAGATAAAATACAGCGTTCCGCGGGGCTATGTACTTGAGCCGCTGCTGTTCCTGCAAATAATAAATGACCAATCTAGGAATTGAAAAAACGAAAAAATGTGTTTTTTCGCGGGTGACACAACGCTGTTTTGCACTAATAAAAATTTAAGCGCAGTACACGAGTACAAAGAAAAAGTTCAAACTGTAGACCTGTACTGCAAAGCCAATAGAATCAAAATCGAAAACAGTCAGGCAGCTAATTTTGGTCGGAAAAAAATTGCGAAGTATCTCTCAGAGGAAAATGAAAAAAGACGGAATTTGCAGGTAATTTCAAATATTTGGGCGTAGTCATAGACAAAAATTTGACTTTTCATCGGCATGTTGATACTAATTGCAGAAAATGAGCTCGTTTTAATGGTTTATTATATCAAGCAAGGAAGATTTTTTCTCGAAAAGTCCTCTTGAGATTTTATATGGTTTATGGTTTATGCTGAGCCTGTTATTTCGTATGGCTAGCTTATGGCTGTTCATCATTCAACATTAAACCGTTGTGCAAAAAAAATTTGTTGATGCAAAAACATATATTAAGAACTATATTATCTGAGCGAAAGTTCAAAACCATGATGCCAATTTTTCAACATTACATAACTGAAACCGTCACCGAAATTTTTCTAGAAAAAAACATTAAGAAACTATTGATCAGTTGCTTGAAAAAATCTCCGCTTAGTTCTCTGAACAAAGAAGAATTTTAACAAAGGAGATGCACATCAGCTTGTGAATCAAAAATTTTCAATTTACTAGTAGTAATAACAAATGGGTTGCACAGGTTGGGTCAGCCAGTAGTTAAAAAATTTTACAAGTTTTTATCTTCAAACAAAGTGCTAACTGGCCATTTAAAACAATTAAAGACAGGCGAAAATAACAAATACAGGTATAAAATTAAGTATTGTTTCCCGATAGAAAAATCCAATTTACATGAAATCATTTTCTCATAATTATTAGTATCTTGAGCCTCGTGTTTTTGGTTTTCCAGGGTCTCGCCTTGATGAGCCTCAGGGCTCGGGCGCAATCATTGTGAGTTAAGTTTTGTTTCACTAAATATTTCAAATTCAAAACGTCAGAAATAGGTCGAAAAAATTTGAAAAAAAGTCAAGCATAGTTAAAACACGGTTAGAGCACAAACAAGACAAGTCGAGCAGTCCAAAGCTAGGTCGATAAAAAACTTAGAAGAAAAAAATTTCGGTCACTGCTGAAAAAGGAGCCAAGCAGAGTCGAAATATTGGTCGCTTACAGTCGAAACTCAGCTCAAGCACAAAATAAACATAGATCGAGAACACTTGAAACCTGAAACACTCAAGAAAAATTCGATAACTATCGAAAATAAATTTAAAACCGAAAGTTTCCTCAGAGTTCATTTTAGGAAGACTGTAAAACAGGTGCAATTAGCAATATAGTTCAGTTTATAAGTTTTTTTTTTGAAATGCAGTTATCCAGACTATCAAATTTTTGATCATTTTGATGAACACCAAGAGAATACTTATACATGGTACCAACGCAAAAATCAATTTTAGTACTTTTTGCGCAAAAAAAATTTGTTAGATAAAAATATATCAATGGCCTCAGAGTAAAATTAGAAAGTAGCACCAATTGAGTTTCCATGAGAAATCGCGCCATCAAAACACTAAATATTCCAATGCTAAAAATAACATATACGTTTTGGAAAACGGTTTTTTTTGTCACATATAAAAATTTCGAGAGTTGGAAAAAACATGAGTATTCTTATCAGGGCGAAACTGTGAACTTTTTAATAAACTTCCTCATTTTTTTTCTGCTGTGAGCTTAGTCTCACTCACTAAATAAAGTAAACGTGATGTATTTTGTATCTAGCAAAGTGTCAATAAGTATCTAGCAAAATGTGATGTATATTGTATCTAGCAAAATATCAATATTATATTTATTATTATGATGAGTATTATGATTATTTTTATGATTATTATGGTTATTATTTTTTATATTATGATTATGATTATGATTATTATGATTATTATTATTATTATTATTATCATGATTATTATGATTATTAATATTATGATTATTATTATTATTATGATTATGATTATGATTATTATGATTATTGTTATTATTATGATTATTGTTATGATTATTATTATGGCGGCCGCAATTGGTTTTCTGCTTTTTTGTAGAGTTTTTATTTTCCTAACTGATCAAAAGTAATTGCAAGTTCCGTCTTACATTACAGGTAAAAGAAAACTCGTGCCAAAGTTCAATTTAAAACAGTGTTGCTCATAAATGAAACAAATCAGTCGAGAGCAGTTTGGATCAGTACCAATTTTCTGGACCTTACGCGATCTTCGCGGCTCAAAAGCCCCTGTGATGTTGCGAATTATCGGTCGCGCCATCCCCTTTACGCAGCCGTTTTCTGTCCGGCTGAAGTCGCAGAACTTGACCCTGGTCATCATATGACAGAATCGAAGTTGAGATGAAGGTGTTGTAAAAGTTAACACTTTTATACGCAAGACAGTTAATTTTTGAAATTTGTATAGCAATTGCTTAAGCTTTCGAATTATCAAAAAATTATCTCCAGTTCAGGCAAAACAGTCCTGATCGCGATCAACTGAACCTTGAACAAGATCAAATAAGTTTTTGAATTTGCAATTACTTTTGCTCTTCAGTATATAATTTGTATATATTTTCTTGGAAGTCTTAGTTTTTTTGTTTTTGTTTCAATTTTTGTTTTGTCAGCAAAAAGGTCACTCGTGTCAGGTCGACTTCTGCTTTTATTTAAGCCATGGAAGTCAATCAATGTTACTTCAGATAATTTTTCCACATTTTATATCGAAAGTAATTTGGTGCGCCATTTTTGTTCCGACCATTCTGCTTTTTGTTTCCACGCAAAATCAGGAAACACAAATAATGATCGGACTGGGTTAACGGCATAAAAATGTTTCAATTTTTTTGTTGAGAAAAACCGGTTTGATATTTTGATTTTTGGTCTACGTTCGAGCTAATAAAAAGACCGTGTAGGCTTACAATAGCATAATTGAGCACAACTTAAGCCGTGAAAACTTAGTTTTTTTCAAATAAAGGTAGTTTTTGGAGTTTTTAGCGCATTTTTGGTAATAAAAAACTTGAAATCTCAAACTTCTAGTCATTTTTCTACAAAAAACAGTTTTCAATTGACCTATTTTACTATGACTCTGACATATTCCAAAGTTCTATTTAAAAAAACGACATCAATTTGAAAAAAAACTGTTGTCAAAACATTCTAGGCTCTTTGCACAGAAATCGGCTATTCTTGTTGTATATTTGTAACCGAGGTGCTATAGATTTGTGTTCTGATTTTGATAATAGAACGGGTGCAATTTGCGACTGAAAATCATCAGTCGAGAATTAATCTGAAATCTAGGGCAAGTTCTACACAAAACTTTTTCCGATAGATTTGATTGAATTCAAAAGTCATTCAAAACCTGCAAAGTCATTCAAAACCTTCTCCAATAGATTTGAATAAATTCAACCAGTTTTTTGTTGACATAGGAGAAAACCTGGCTAACATGCAAGATTATCAGAACAATAAATGTTTTAGAGTTGAACAAAACAAAACTTCTATTTTTCACTACCCGCATAACATGATGAAATACTGAAAGTTATCGAAACTCTTTAAAACATTTCGTCTAGTGATCATGGTGGATTAAGAAATAAAAAGAAAAATTATCTGCTGAGGTAATTAGCTATCATATAGCTGATTTGTTCAATCATCTGTTACTCTATCAAAACTTTCCAGACATGTATGTTCGAATTAGCTTAAACTCTACCTTTTCATAAGAAGGGTTTTTACGAGGACCCATGCAATTTTAGACCAATTAGTCTGTTTTCACCAAGAAACAAAGTCATCGAAAAAATAATTTCTAATCGTTTCTTGAGTTTTATAAATAAATATAACATCCTTGCAGCAGAACAATTTAGTTTCTGGAAAATTGTTCATGTATCTACGCTATCACTACTGCAAGAAAAAAAAATGCGATCATGCAAAGGTTCGAAAAACACAGGAATGCTTGTTTTATAGATTAAAAAATAGAATGGCTGGTTTTATAGATTACCAAAAAAAACGTTTCAAACTATCAATCGCGCTATTCTGATGAAAAGGCTAGAAAAAATTGGCTTTTGTGGCATAAGTTACAATCTAATCAAATCATATTTACTTAATCGTTATCAATAATTATCTTCAATTGGAAAGATTTCGATTATGCTACAGATAAAATACAGCGTTCCGCGGGGTTATGTACTTGAGCCGCTGCTGTTCCTGCAAATAATAAATGACCAATCT
>NW_026971158.1:0-45205 GCF_963678635.1 Symsagittifera roscoffensis
ATGATAATGAAAGAAGCAAAATATGCTATATGGACTCACAACACCACTAACACCTCAACAATTTACATATGTTGGATTTAACAAGTTACTAAAACAATCACCGCACCCCGAGCTAACGATTTCTCAATCGAATATTACGATCACAACATCATACGCCCTAACCAAGATCAATTTTTAGATGAAGACCGCTTTGCAAACCCGCAACTAACCGAACTTTTTTAAATTATAACACCATACCTTTTTACACTTAATAATTTTGATAAGAAGCACGATCATTTAATTTCAGAAGCACTAGTTGACATGCAAGCATATCAAAGCTTCTACGATCAATTTCAATTTTTTTCACTAACCTTTCACTTTCTTTCACCACAAGAACGCAATTTGCACTGTTCCCGCGATATTATTTGTTTTTTAGTCAGCTAATTTCTTTTGCTTCTTCTAATTTTTATCTGAATAAGTTATACATCTTTTATAAAGTTTCTGACGAAACAAATACAAATGAAAGAAGAATGGGAGGTTGCTCTTTAAGAAAGATTTTGCGACACGTTCTACTAAAACGTTTCTGAACGAAAATTTTCTTTCACAGATGGGAGAGAAAAATGTTTGAACGGATGCATATTGAACCTGGGATGCATCCAAGGATTGTTGATAAAGTTTTAGCCATGAAAGACGAAATTCGAAAACAAATAGGTGTGCAAAAAAATGAATTTGGAATTCCAGCTTCGGTAGATAAGATTACACAAAAAGTAGCTATTCATTTAACTGAGGGACAATCAGTGTTTATCATTCAGAGCTCTGATTTAAAGTTTTTTATTGGTTACGATTTAGAGCAAAATAAGACAGGAATTTTACTCAGTGGAAAATTTTTGTATTATCCTCAGTGTTTTTACTGATGATATATAGTGTTTTATTGAATATAAAACAATATGTGATACAAAAACTCCTTCACATCTTTGTATTTCTTTCATTTCCAGAGTTTTTCATTTCCTTTCATTTCTACAAATCAAAAAGTTTTTAAAAAGAAAAAAAAAACTATTTTCCTAGTATAAAAATTGAACAATGAGATAATACAGGCAAAACTACTCCCTTTGGGTCCGTGGGAATTACAAGAGTTTTTCTCTTGTACCTCAAAATTTTGGATATAAACTTTTGAATTCAGCTTCGTGCGAAATCTTTGCTTAAAAATCAGCTATCGTTCCCATTTTTTTGCGGACTTGCAAAACAAGAAGGTGAAAGAGGTTTTGGTATTTCTGCACAAACTCTTGGTATAACTGCAATCATCTTTATCAAAAAAAATGAAACCCCAGCGGCTCAATGCATTGTAACGAAGATTCTCCAGCTCTTCCCCTGGAAGATTTTCAAAATAATTTTGTTCTTGTTTTTGAATGACTTCTCTACAAATTACAGCTGAACGGTTGCATCATCCAGCACTTAGTTTAGGAAGCTTGAGATTAGAATTATTTTTCCAATTTCCCTTGGATCAAGTAACGGAAGTGATAGTCTTGAGAGAAGTAACATCAAATGTTCAACTTGATAAAATACGGAACAGCTAAAAATGTTTTATTTTTAATTTTGAGTTTTCAGGTTCCATAGAAAAAATTTAACTTTCATAGCACCTTTCCTTGTTATTTTTTGTGTGCTGTCTATTTTGTTTTTCCTCAGACCTAAATTTCCACAAAAGCAAGGCAAATAACTTTGCATAAATAAAAACCCAAGATTTTCCATCAACCTAGACTGTAAAACAATTTTCAATGCTCTCTTTCCAGTACAAAACACTTGTGTATCGGACGCTGTTGACTCAGTACCTACATCTGTGTAAGATATCCATCTTATTTTGTTATCCTAAATCAAAATATCGAACTACTTGCTTTCACAAGATATTGAAAAAAAAATGCAATGTTGGATCAGTTTGCACTTTTGCAATTTATCGGAAGAAGTTCTGAGCTCAGGTTCAAGAGTATGGGTTCTTTTTTCTCTGATAAATTCCTCAACTAACAAAATTTTCCGTTAGAATATTTAATGCAGCCTCAAGCAATTCTACCAGAAGATTTTTAGTAATTTTTTTGATGCTCATTTCTTGGAAACTACTTGTAAGAATGCAGTATGTAAATTTTGTCTTGAAGTAAGCTGATGCAATTAAATCAAATTTCACGTGGTTATTTTTGTCTTCATACAACTTCTTATTCAAAAAAAGAGAAGTCCAATGACAAAATCAGGGAGTATACAAGACAACTCAGAAAAAAAAGTTTTATAGAATACTGGGACCATTCATTTCAATAAGAAAACTAAAAAAGTAAACTGAGTATGATTGATTAAAAGAAAAATCAGAAATGGAAAATTTTACAGACAACTTTTGATTACTTTGACACTTATCTTTTTAATATTTTATCTGTGCAAAATTTATACACTTTAAAATTTCATAATCCACATTTCAAAAAGTTTTAAAATCTTTATCACTGTAAATTTACAAAGACAGTTGGTGTAGATTGGCAATCGATATAGAAGGAAGATGCCATTTTGCAGTGAATGCAGATGTTGATTCAAGAGCTGAAATTGGAAAAAAACTCAGCTAACAACCAATTTGTAGTTTTTAAAGTGAGCGAACGAATTTAAAATCTTTTATGATGTTGCCAAAACTGATCCTGTCTGTTATACCAAAAATTTCCCACGCTTAACAGAAGATAGAAATTTCAGAATTCTTTTGTTACAGTAATCGGCGTCCATGCTCACCGAGGGGAGGGATGGTGTGGAGGTAACATCTGGTGTTGCACTTTTCACAGAACTGAATTGTGGACTGAAGTTTACGTTCACAAGCTCGCCTAAAAAAAACAAAACAAAAATGTTTGTACAAACTTCAGTGTCCTCACTCACCACGGAGGGTAACATCTGTTGTTGCAATTTTGACACAACAGTCTAAGAAAAAAGTTTTTTACGTCCACTACCTCGCTTAAATAAACAAGCATAAATTTTCAGCATCCTCACTCGGCATACTATTTCAGCATCCTCACTCGTCATGGGGGCTGACAATTGTTGTTGCAAATACTGAGCTTCGGAAACTGTTTGTTTACGTCCTTTACTTCGCTTAAAAAACAAACATAAAAAAATTTAATATAACTCAGAGTCTTCACTTAACATGAGATCTAACATCTGTTGTTGCAAACTTCTCATATGTTCTCAGGTTTGTTTACGTCCACTACTTTGCTTTAATAAGCAAGTATGAAACTTTGACGACAATAAACTTGAATTTTTGAATGAATTTTAAAATTTTTTTTTTCGAAAGTCTTAAACCAAAAACCAATCTTACTATTATGGAAAATCGATTCCCACGTAATAAACCAATGGTAAGGTGGCCGAATTTCGTGCGAAAAAAATTGACGTTCCGAAATTTATTAGAGACAGTTTTATCAATAATATAATTGGTTATAGTTACAATGTTTAAACTAGTTCCACTCATCCGGGGCTCAGAGAGTTTTTAGTTTTCAAAATTTTCATTGTAGTAAAATACGGATGGAGATATTTCTCTGTTGTTTGGAGTAGTTGTTTCCGGAGCGGTGATTGATTGAAGGGAGAATAGATGAGGTGGAGAGAAAGGAAAACTATTTGTTCCAGAAGTGGGTCTTGATTTGTTCTAGATCGTCATGAGTGATTTTGTCAAGATCTCAGATTGTTGGAATGATGTGTCGAGTTCGTTAAGCTATCGCATGACTACTTGCAAGGTGAAGTTTGACATTCCTGTCTGAAGCGCCAATTGACAGGGATCTGTTCGTGAACTCAACGTCGATATGGCCATTGTTCTTCCTCAATGAGTTCCCTGTTACCGGGAAGCTGGATCAAACTTTCAAATTATGTGAGGGTTGCGACTACGGCAACAAACCAATAGATATGCCATTCCAAAGTCGGAATGTCGTCGAGTTCTCTTCCTCATATGTTGCTCGCTCCGTTAGCTCTAAGACTTTTTTACAAGGTATAATAATTTATCTATATCTGGTTTTTGAGATCGTTCAAATTTTGATGTTTTAATAATTATTTTTGCAAAAGCTTTTTATTCTGTTTAGCTTGGGTTATTTTAACCCTAGAGCAAATGTAGAGCCCTGTAGAGCATTCTGATAATCAAAAACAGAGAGCTTGTCGTAAGCGTGGTTGTAGTGCGTTGGTTTATAACGGCTGTAGAGCATGCTCAGGACGTCCTTCTGGGTAGTGAGGCTAGTTGAGAGAGCATATTTTTACCTCTCTTTCAGCAGAGTATCTTTTTGTGTTCAATTTTTTGTAATATTTACCGGTGTTTTTCTTTTTTTTTTGTTGTCAATTGTGTTCTTTTATCATAAACATGTAATTGTTTTAGTTTTTTTCTGACATTATGGCGTTTTAAATGGTTTCAATCCTAATCAATTTTAATCTGGGTTGTATCCGGTCTGACGACCGTGGTATTTTTTATACTTGCGATTGGTTTTGTGGTCTTTGCAAGCTGCGTTATTTAGTTTAAGCTTAGTTTTAGCTTCTTGCAGCCGGGTTGAAGAAAAGGTTTGATGCGCGTGAGTTTTTTCAGAATTGTTATCAGTGTTCTTGAAAGGGTTCTGTTTCAGGGAATAGCCCATGAGTGAAATTATTTTTAATCGTGTCAGATGTTACGAGATGTTTCGTATGCATGCGTATTTGTTTTTAGTGCGAAGCAGGGGCCAAATATATTCAAGCACTCTGATTCGTATTCTTGATAAAGTTATTAAGCGTGACTTTTAATAAAGTTTTGAGAATGTATTTGAGTAGTGTTACTTCAAGAGCGTCATCATTAAGGAAGCTGTTTCTCAGTGGGCAAATAATATACATCTGTCTGATGGATCATAATTACGGAGAATGCCGTGTAGGTTCTTATATTTAATTCAATAGGCGAAATTTAAGAAATATATTGACGTGTACGTTGAGTTGATTAGCTTACAATTAGTTTGTGGATTACGAACTGTTTTCGTGTGAACATTGATTGTATCTTTCTTTTTATAAAAGGACGTGAAATATGACTGCAAAACGGTTAAACTTATTGGAAAATGCTCCGTTTGGTCTTTGTTATTGCGCGAGCAGTTTTGTTATCATGTTTCTTATTAGTGATATCTAAGTAGAATACATATTCTGATTTAACGAAAAAAGTTTATGTTTATGAGGATTAATGTTTGAATAATTTTCATGTGGGTTCTTCCATAAATGGGGCTATAGCATGATCGTTATGTCTAATGAAAAATCGATTACCGCGTGATGCTACGAATCTAGTTTAAATCTGGCTTAAACCGATGTTAGTAAGTAGCTCTTCGTAAAGTGATGTAGTTAGTCAGTGAATGGGGGAGTTGTAAAGTTCTTTGAGGTTGTTTATCAAGGCTAGTTTCAGTGGGTCAGTAAAATTGTAGCAAGTGATCCAGAAGAATGTGGGAACTTGACTTTTTCATCAACGAATTAGTTCAGTTGGATGTCCTTGTTTGTTGTTTTTTATGTATATTGGGGAAGAATGGTAAGTTGTCTGTGGACTTATAAAATGGGCTGGTAGTGTGTTGTGGATGATGGAAATTTTATCGAGTTGAAAAAGGACGACTTATAAGAAATTGAGGTGTACCGTTAGAGAGCTTACGTTTGAATTCTTTTTGTGCTCTCGTGGGTGCATTATGAACTGAATTAGTCGAGGATTTGGATGCTAAGGCTGAATGGGTTATCTGATGAATTGTTAATATGTCCTTTATGTCATGAATGTGTTGTTGCTGGGTTATAGTGTTATCTAGTTCAAGCTCTAATTATTGGTCTGTCATAGGGCTGGGTGAGTCGGGTTGATTATTTGACATGTACGAAAAGATAGGGTTTGCGTCAGTATTTAAAGAGGGGGAGGGCAACTTGCATTTAGAGGCTGGATGAAATAGGTTGGAAATGTGGTTAAGAAAAAGTTTGAGTTTTATTTCTGCAATCAAGGAATTCATCAGAGGTTTCTACTTAACAATTATTAAAGTTAGATATGGTGTAAAAACTGTTTGGTTGATGTGTTTGGATTGATGCCAACTCTGAATCCATGCGTGGTGGGATAGTAGTTTTACTGGGTAGGGGAGAAAAGAAGAGGTCTGAGAGTGAAAGGCAGGAGGAGCAATGCTGAAGATTTGATGGATAGGAAAGAGAGCAGCTGAGGGATTCAATCTGTCGGCTCATCATGGACTAAAATGATGCCTGTTTAGAGAACGAAAACTTTTCGTGTGTGGCAGTTCTACAATTTTAGTCACAAGTTTCATCAATACTTGGTAAATGGATTGTTTAGTGAGGTTTTGGTGATTGCTAGTGTGCTCCTATATCTCTGTGGAACTAAAATAGAGGGTGATTGTTATATAGACTGATGATGATGCAGTGCTGCTATTGGTGTTGATTTTTTTTATATTGTGGAGTGTAATATGTTTTTGATTTTGTGGCTAGATTTTTCATATAAACGCTTAATTGAATGTCAAAGAGGATTTGAATAATTGAAGTGAAAAATATCTCAAAGATTCTGCAAATAAAACGCTATACACATGTGTTGTAGATGTCTTTTAGTATTGAAAAGAGAATTACAAGAAATTTAAACGTTGCGTATAATATAGCCAATCTTTCTAATAAAAATTAGGGTCATTCTGAAAAGCTAGGATTTCGTTATTGATATAAATTGTAAACTAAAACATTTAATTGGCGAATTATCTTGCGGTATTATCTACCGGTATTTTCATGGACGGTTTTTTTACAATTAGGATTTTTAGTCTTCATTTTTGAATTATCCGTTAAAGTCTTGTTCATAAGTTTCGGAAAAGAAATATGTATCGGCTAAGTTTCGTAAATTTTGATCCCTTGATTGTCTCTGTGTTGTATTCAGTTTCAAAGTTCATGAAGTTGTTGGGTTCATATGTAATGTTGTATGTCCAATTTAGTGTTAAAACCTATTGATTATAATCTATGTTTGGGTTACGAGCGATTGCGCATATACTATCGGGTGAGGTTTTCAGTAATAGTGGCATTTTTGCAGTGAAAGGGTGAGACGATAATAACTATGTTCATTAGGATTAAGCTGTACTACGTTGTGGCTGTACACATGAGACAGCTGTATCCCAAAAAAAAGGCATCGTGATAGTGTATCTACAGAAGTTGGAAGGTTACCGGAAGTGGAAATTTTTGTCTTCTCGAACTTTTTCTGGATGCACTGGACCAATAATTAGTTTGCTTGTTTTCAGAACAAAAGTTTTGTCGTATCGACAAAAAATTCTGAATATTGAGTTTTGAAATTGGTTTGAGACACTTACATGCGACTTATGTTTCAGGGTTACTTCGAAACCGTGTTAATTTTTTTAACATGTATAATTTTATACTATGCCGATATGATCTGATGCAATCAGGGGTTATTTGTCAACGAAATTGGATTCACTAGAACGTTTTTAGCGTAATTTTATCTTGATTGAAAGAGTTTTAGCGACTCCAAACGTGATATTTGTGTCTTCAGGGTACCAAACTATGGTTGTCTGTGTTTATGTAGTATAGGGTCGCTATAATGTTGATCATTTTGTAAGGTGACCGTGTTCCTTGATATGATATGATTTTGTCTTTTCGAGTGAGTAGAGTTTTTTTAATTGAATTCTGCAATCAAAAAACATTATTTCTTGGAAGCCATGTTTGGTGTCGGCTTTACGATTTGATCGGTTTTTAATTCAGATGTGTGGTATCCAGTTTTCATCATGTTCATCACAATTTAAACGTCCATGTGCGCCGTGCTACGGAATTTATCGTCTAGTTTTAGATGACATTGATGTCGTTCGATTTGTGCTTGATGAGCAGAGTCTGGAAAAACTTCTAAATTTTGCTGTTTGTGCTTTTATTTTTGACTCTTTTGAAACTTTGCACTTCGTTTTTACAACATTCGGTGTTAGGATTGTTGCAACCTTTGTTTTTGCAATCTCTTTGCTGAGAATTTTACCGTAAAATTGTATCCTGTTTGAGTTGTAGCTCTTAGTTTTAATTAAAGTGTATCTTCTATTATTGTTTTTTTCCATGTCTGGTGTTTCAGATTCTCAACGTGATTAACTTTGTATTTATGTAGTGTTTAGTTGACTTTCTTGACAACCATTGTCTTTAACTAGGAGTTCTTGTGGGCCTGTTTGGGGACGGATGGTTTCGATCAGATATAGGCTCTAAAATAACAAGATGGGAAATATTTTTGATGAGAAAAACTCTCAGAGTCTATAATTGTATGTTGAACCTTAAAAGGATTGTAGAATGTTAATAGCTTATTGTCTTTTTTTATACCTATCGTAATTGTAGATGAGCTCTGTTGTGGTAAATGGATGGGGCAAAGGTTGATCTGTTTTATTTGGTGGTAATATTGGTAACGGGTGATCGACTAAAATACTTAATTGTACGGTTTTTTCGATTTTAAGTGGTAAGTTGCGTTGAGTAAGGACAAGGGATATTTTAGAGTGCCCATCGGAAGAAGATCGTGTTAACGGAATTTCCAGTGGGACTTTCGCGACGAATACCGACTCTCACGTGCAAGGAGATTAGAAAGATCACGACGTTTTCTCCGTTGAGTGAAGAATTGGTTGCCCGGTGCCGAGAAACTTCTAAGAATTTATTGACTCCAAAGTTAACTCAATTTTTACGAGCAGGTGTGTTTTTAGTCTACAAAATAAACATTATAAGTCTAACGGGTTTTGTTTAAAACTGTCAGTAAAAACAGATTTCATTGTGCTTTCTAGACGTGTTCTTAAGATTAATCTCGTTTTCTGGGTATACAAGACACATATATGTGGTTATCATTGTATGTGGGCGAAAACTGAATGAAATTTGTTTTGCTGACGGCATGAAATGATAACATAGTTTTTAGCCATTAACATACCAGAGAAACAACAGACCAGAAAAAACCCACCTTGGCTCGTTGGTTAGTTTACCGGGCTCTTTAACGGGATGCTTATTAACTCATTTGACTTTGACCGTTTGGACTCTGAAGGTGAACAAAAAAAAACGTTTTTTTTTCTTGTACATTCAAACTAGATTTGGGCGTTTTGCTTGTCTCTTCTGACGTGGGCCCCTACTCTGTTTGTGGAATCACTGCGTGTCAAGGGGACCGTTGCCTCAGTACTTCTTTCCAGTTCTTTAACCTTTGTTTGGGAGGCGCCCTTGATTTAGTGGCTACCCTGATAGATATTGATTTGGAACCCAGTTTTGTCAGCCCATGGCAATCAACAATTCGCAAGGTCTTTTCTTTGTTCACATACTGAGATCACTCGAGTTTCCCCTTTCAAGGTTTCGGATCATTTCAATCCGTCTAGTCACCTTTAAAAATGACACTGGCGAGCCAGCTTCTGCATTGTGAGGGCTGATGCAGATATGTACGAGCCTTTGTTCATACAGTTTTTAAAAATTTTCTAGAAGACAAACCAACGATTGTTCCCATCTTACCACCGGCGTTTGAGGTTCCTCGAAAATACTAAGAGTTCTATCGTTACGTTCAATGTCTATGTTTGCTCATCATTTTGATTACTTCAACCACAGATGATCCACTGGTGATGTGATGGCTCGGCCAAGGACAAAGCTTTCAATCAGGTATCTAACCAAGCTGTTCCCTATCATCAAGTGACGATTTTCATTGATGATGGGGCATTGAATCGCCGCCGAGGCCACTTGAACGAAGAACGTCAGAGTACCGAGGTCCTTTTTGTTTCCAACAACCTAAGAACTCACTGAAGCTCCGCATATGATGAGCAAGCTTCTGCGGGAGGATTCAACAACTGGCCTATTCTGGCAAGTGACAGGTATGTTGTTTGAGCGGCGACGAAATCAATCTCACGCTTGGTTAAAATCCACCATTTTAGTCCTGATAACTCGTTCGCCATCTCCTAAAATTGACGCGCCATGTCCTTATCTGAGAGATCAATTTTTGAAATTTTAGTTGTAGGCTCAAATGTGTTCTCAGTTGTATGAGGGCTCAATCGGCCTGTGAAGATATCGAGTTTTCGCTCTGGATGGCGCTTGGGGATTCATCGTGTTCAAGCTATCAGGTGACAATTCAATTACAATGGTTTTTTATTCGTCACTCAGGTATTTCATATCATATTCCTTCAGTAAAAGCAGCAACCAGTCTCGCTTCTTCTTCCATTCAGCCAGCTCCGCGCGCATGCTTTTCACTCTTTCAGTTTTTTACATAACTCCCGCCAGTCCTGATCTTTCTTGACAGACGTCTCTACTGTTTCTGCCACCGTGTCCCTTCATTTGTTCTATTCAATCTAGATAAAGGTTGCCTGGCAGAGCAAAGGCGATCAGACAATGACATTTCCCATTGTATATATTCCATTCAACTGCCAATCCCATATCTAGAGCCAGGTCTTGACCGAATATCTCTTCACCTGACAATCACATGAGCCTACAGCCGCCCATTACGACAAAACCAGAATCCGTGATGGCTAAAAATAGCGCAAACCTCTTAGGACTGTTTACACGGCCCATTCATTCAGTAACATTTTCAGTAACGCAACAGCGAACTTTGCAAATTCCAGGTCCACCAGTCCGAAGTTACAATCTATAAGAGGTTAGTGGATCTCGTCTAGAGCCGTTACTAGACTTGCTGAGGCTATTTTCAAGGATTTAATGTCTCTGTTTTTGCTCGAGTAAACTCTTCTGATGTTCAAAATGATACCAAATATTGAGTGCTGACCAATCACAATCTGAAACTGTAATGCAATCCCTTTCAGCTCATCAATTTTTGCCATTTTTTTCATATTTCAAAACAATCACTTCAAATTTTTCTCATTCTAAATTCAAGCTTCTTGATGGATAAGTTTTATCTGTAAATTAAAGCATCAGATCATGATTTGAAGCTCTCACGTAAGCATCTGGAGCAGTCCAGACTAAATAACTCTACTCAATACAATCAAACAATCATTTCATTAACATAAGTTTACACAAGCATAAAATAAGATAGCATACACTAGCTACTGCTCCTGTGTCTGGAAGTAATGTTACTCCGCTTTTTTCCATTGCTGTCTAACAAATTTGCAGTCACATCAGCCTCGTACACAATCTGCACCGCATCTTGCTCCATCATGTCATCATTGACGATTCTACAGATTTTAAGATCTTCCTGACACAAAAGGTCTGTACTAGTCTGTCTCATTTTAGGACGTAGTTCTTAATGTACATACTGATCCCGTCCACGACATTACTTGGCATGCACCATAGAATTCCACGTAGCAGCGCAACGAAAGGATGTTTATGTTCATAGGAGAGAATTCCTGTCGGATCAACTTCGAGCATAGCAACATACCAAATGGCACCGGGACTTCTAGATGAGGTCTTTATTTCTGCTTCCTCCTCCACCGGTAACTCGGGGTGTCCCGGAATTGGATGTCCAGACTTCTACAACCATCTCCTCAAGAGAAGCGCTTCATAAGTTTTTTTTGTCCAGAAACTAGAACCCTTACTTAATTTTGGCCTAATTGGCTTGCTTCTGCTCTAGTCTTTCATGAAACTCGGTCTTCTTGCTGAGGCCATTAGCATTTTGTTGTTTGTCACCCATCCTGTGCTCGATTATCATATGGTAGCCTACCAACCTGAATATCCATCGACCAATTTAGTTCTGGTCCATCGAGTACGTCTTCAACCAGTATAACGCTCTGTTGTCCACGCATAACTGAACAGGAGCGATCCCCAAGTATGCGCGGACGTGACTACTATGAACATTTCTGTGTTCGGTGCACCATTTTTAGTTTAAGCGTCGCTCAGTATTTTACTGCCATAAGCAATGGGACGGAGAACTGTTCTCCCATTCCATATTGCACCTGATGTGTTATTGCTGAGATGACTACTACTCAATCATCAGTATTGAGAACGTACATGCCCTTTTCATTGGACTTGACTATTATTGGTGCCTCGCACAGTTACCGCTTTATATTCTCGAAAGGTGCTTGAGCTTTTGCGTTCCCTTCTAACTTTTTTTCTTTATTTCGCATCAATTGCTGCGTGGTTCACACCTTGTCTACGTTTCGTTTTATGAACTCACGGTAGTGATTAGACAAGCCCATGAAGCTCATGAGCTGTGTGCCCGTTATGGGGGCTTTCAATGTCAACACGGTCTCCACTGCTTCCGGATCCGGCCTCACGCCATGCACAATTCTCCCCAGATACTTGATTGAAAAATTAAGGATTTCACATTTCGACGTTTTGCATTTCAGGTCCGCTCTTTTGATGCAATCGAAGACCTCATCGAGTGTGACGATGTGGTCTGCCAAGGTGGTTGTGGCTATGACCACGTCATCCACGTAGCATATCACAAGATCCCCGTACTTCTTCATTACCCTGGTCAACGCCTGAACCATCAGTCTTTGAAAGGTCAACGTGGCGTTGCACAAGCCAAAATGCATCCTCCTCTAATTGTAAAACCCCAATTCACATCCGAATCCAGTCTTTTCTCTGTCCTCCTTTCGTAGAAAAACCTGCCAGAAGGTAAAACCCAGATCCAGTGTAGTGAAGAACTTGGCGTCGCCAAAAATCGAGAGGCTCTCATCTATCAGTGGTATCGGGTAGGCATCTTTGTTTGTCACTGCGTTCAGGTAGCGAAAGTCGGAACAGGACCTACGCTGCCTACTTTCGTTTTTTCATGACTAGCCCACATGCGCAAGGTGACAGCGAGAGTTCTATCATGTCGTATTCAAGTAACATTACTATTTCCGCTCTCTACGTTTCCGATTTATGAGGTGTCATGAAGCAAGCCTAAGGGGATTGGTGCCTCGTTCTAACTCGATATCATGTTCGACAAAATTGCAACAACCGATATCTATCTTAACTTTTGAAAAAAAAAATCATCCACGTTCCGATGTAGTACTGCACTTAATGAAACAAAATCTCCCACACCTATTTTACCTCTCAAGCGTTCTAATTCCGGAAAAGTCGACAAGCCGTCATCCTTTTTGGAATTTATTGAAAAAATATTATTAAAACATTTCAATTCATTAATCCTTTTAAAAATCAAATCTTTATTGGCATTACTTCGACAGTCTTTCACATGATGTGTCTTCAAGTTTGGTGTTTCTTCATAGTCCATCCTTATTGGTAGAGCATAGCCAAGCTTCTTCCATTGCTGGATTGAAAGCTTGGTGTCCAGTGTATACAACAATACACTCACAAACAGTCCGTTTTGTGATACTGAAAAGCTCCCGCCTAAAATCACTGAGCTTTGACTGTTTGGGTTGGGTACCAAGTAAACCTGTTCACTATAGCTTAATGAGTTTCATTTTTTTAATCCGTAGAATCGCAAGTACTCCCTTGCCAGGCTGTATTTTTATTTTACTGTCTAAAAAATTGGCAACTTATTTTTATCAGTTATTATTTTGCTTAGCAACTGCTTAACATAATTCCTGCCCGGGTTCCTAATCCTTATTAGTCCATTGTTCAGGTCGATCATCACATCAAAATTCCTGACAAAGTCGCGCACCAAAATGAATTGATCTGAACCGTACAATTTCTCTACTACCAGGAAAATCATCCAATGGTCCAAGCCTTCCATGTGAATGACTGTGTTCTCCCAGCTACGTAGATCGCCCCGCGGTTGGCTGTTGACAATCTTAAATTCGTCGGAATTAAAACTTCCCTGGTGAAGCCCATCCTTTCTCAAGTTTTTACTGCCATTACACTAACCACTGATCATGTATCTAGAAATCCTTTTACTCTGGTTATCTTTTCATTAATGTCTAGCAGTTGTGCATTCACATCTGCCTCGTATCCAATCTACACTGCATCTTACTCTATCATCGATTCATGATCGATTCTACAGACTTTAAGTTCTTCCTGACCCAAATTTATCTGTTTTTTTTCTGTCTCTTTTTGTGATGTTGGTCTTAGTGTAAATGCTGATCCCGTCCACGTTCAACATCACTTGGTATGATCCATAGACTTCCACGTAGAGCCCGTGAAGGTTCTTTATTCGAGTGTCACCCGTTCTAAACATCGCTCGTACAGCCCTCGATTCACTGCGTGGCTCTACCTGTCTCAAATAATCCCCATATAAGTCCAACGCTGAAGGTTCACTTAGGATTCTGACCACCTGATGTCCCGCCATTCAGATTATTGACTGTATTTTGTTTCCTTGTGGTACCATCCCGAATTTCTGGCCGGCGGTTACAATCAGTTTCATGCTCAAGTTTCATCTTCCACCTCCGATGCTTCAAAAACGTTTAGCTTATCTTCTTGAGTTTTCTTATTTTCTAATTCGACCTTGACGTTCCGTTCTATCCCCTTGTGACCAGTTCTTGTTGGGCTCTGTTCAAGTCATCTCTCGCTGCTGCAATATAGTCGATCTTAAAATCGTCTACTGCGGTTCCAGCTTTGGGTTCACACGTTTCTTCTATAACCGTCTCCATTTTCTTCGTAGCCAGCTCTTGCGGTTTCTCTTTCCTGTGGGCCTCCGATTCACCTATCAGACGAGCCTTGCTGGTTTTCACAACCGATAAAGCTTCCTCATACCTTGGATGATTGATGTCTGCCTTAGCATCCCAAAATTATTGAAATCTGATTTAAAATTACCCTCCAAGTTACAGAAGTTTCACCTGGGGCCGAACTTTGCCATCACCTGTCTCATGAAATCTTCATGATCGACTTCATACGCATCTTCATCCTCGAGGCTAAGGCCTATCGCCTTCATAAATTCTTTGTAGGTTGGGCATATTAATACATCATGGTCCGTCGAACTGCAGTTCGCACACGAGCTTCTCTGGTCCCTGTCGTCCCTAGGTTTGTACCAGTTTTTACATTGGTCCATAGCATGTCCATTGTTAAAATTACCGTAGTTGTTTTTGTAATAGCTAGATTTTATAGGAGGCTTTAGTAGCAGGTTCTCCCTGGATTTGAGTCTCAATTCCTCTGGTGTAGGCTCATTGGTTAAAAGTGATGCGTACTGCGTTGCCTACATTGACCGGAGCTCATCGATCTTCACACCATCTTTGAAATTTGAGGCTACTGCTAGGTTCATTCTGCTGTTTGACTTTTCATGTTGACTACGCCTTCTAAGAATTTCAAGTCAACTATGAACCTGTCTATTGTTTTGTCTTCAAGTTGCCTCGGTTTCTCGGAATATTGGTGTTCTTGTACTTTGAGTCAAAACTATTCAACACGTTTTCAAAGATCTTCTCAGCTGTGCCCCGTTAATATTGCTTTTTGGCCATCACGCAATTTATGGCTGTCTCTTACAGGTTGCTGGTAAGCGCACTGCATTCTTGTCTTTCTGTTAAGTTTTCTTCCTCAAAAAGCAGCCGCATGATCTACATCCAGGTATCTACACAGCCGTCGAATTCGTCTTCATAGGATCTGGTTTTCTTACTCCTCTGGACTTCACGCTGCTGTCACTGGTCCTAGAAAATCTCGGCAGGAAAGTCTCCAAGGACGTTTTCAGAGGTTCTAACGCTGTAGCCATTGCCGTTGCATCACGTGAATTCCCCGATTCAGCGCTGTTACCCCCCGATAGAGGCTCCAGAACTTCCCTCCTGTTCGAGTCACTAGGTTGACTTCTTCCTTGATTCGCATGACTTCAATATGTATCATCACAAACACCAGTCGCATTTGCGTCTCGCGACGGCCGTTCGTCTGAGCTCGGTCTGTTGCCAGTAGAACCTCCTCTGATATTCTCTGGGCTCCTCGGCCTAATAAACCCGGTGACATGACCTGCCTCTTCAGGTTGACTGCATCTTCCTCGCGTGGGTCCTTACGTCCTTCTCCTGCTAGGATGTTCGTTGAAGTTCACTCTCGGCTCCCTGTTGAGCTCTAATGAGTTTTCTCCTCTATTTTTGATCCACTCCTGTCTAAACAGAAGCCCATCCAACCTATCCATAGTAACCTGAGTGAGCCTCTCCATCATCGTGTCTATTCTCGTGTCAAGAGTCCAAATACTCTGCTCTTGCTGACTTCGTAATTTCTCCATGACATCTTTCAGTCGTGTCTCTCCTTGCTCTGCTTCCCGCGTCATTCGCGACCAGATTTTGGCCAAGTATTCATCCGCTGGTTCCTTTAAGCATTTTTCGCTTTTGCTGACTTCTTGTCTGGAGCGGTCAGTCTCTTCCAGCAGGCCTGCTCTCTCAACGAGAACTGATCTCTATAGTTCTCAAGGACGTATGTTGCTTTTTTCATCTATGACTTCCACTATCCCGGTCAAGGCCTCTTTGATTAAAGCCCCGTTGTCCACTAATGGCGTCACCAGGCAGTTTAGTGCTGGTAGGGACTCGAGTTTTAAATCTTTATCTCAATTTTTCTTCACAATCTGCGACCTGTTCCGCTAGTGGGTAACGTGGCCCTGTATTCCTGTTCTTTCCAGGTTACATTTCCAAATTTGTCATGGTCTCAAACTCTTTTGACTGCTGTTTCGTATTTATGGTTTTTTTGTCCTGACCACAACAAATTGATCAGATAGCCAGTCTCCCTGGTGGTGGATGCTTCAAATTCATTGGTCGAACTCTTGAGGCTTAGTTGAGAGAAGAAGTCTTCTACTTCGTCATTGTCCTCCTCCTCTTCCTGGGTTTCTACTACACTACCTGTAACGGGTCCCATAGTAAATACGAAGACGTTTCCCAAAGTCTTCTTCACTCGTTCTGAAAACGAGGAGGACGTTGCCGTTTTCTCTGTTAACCTATGCATCATGGTATTATCAGTGGGTGATCGTACTGTTACTGCACTTTCGGTCGAGGTGTCGGACAATTCCTACATCTCCACTCAATCTAGAGTCCCGGTGGAAGCTGCGAAATCGTGGCCTTGTTGTCCTGGAGTAGATTCACTTGTCAACATTCTGTTCCCATCCCCTTTCGTTCCACGTCCCGGTCAATTCTCCTTCAGTGCAGGGTTTGGATGGATCTCTACTTTTAACATTGCCTTCTGGTTCTCCGAGGACTTTCAACTTCTTGTGTCAACCATTCACCCTGAAACTTTCTTCTCTTTGTCGGTCAGCGTCCATGAGATCCTTTCCACTAAAGGGTCGCTCATTGATTCTCTTTGTTTCTTGTCTAGGCTCATTTTCGATATATCACTTCTTGTTGCTCACACATTCAATTTGATAATTGATAATATTAACACAACACAATAAACCTAAAAAGTTTCACTTAAGTTGTGACCGCGAATCCTTCTAGATTATCACAGTACGGCGTGTATACAATTAATTCTAAGCAACTGCTTATTGGTTATTGAATATAAAGCCAGCACAGTCTGATGATATCAATATATCTAACACATAGTGTACTCACTACCCAATCGAGAACAATTTTTGCGGATATAAAACCAAAAACGAAGAAAACTCAAGAAAATTTCCAAATAATGCATGTGTATTGCAATTGGTCTGTCGCAATTCAACAGTCGAATTTGTTTCTCAAGAAAATGTTTTCATTGTTTTTTGCTAGACTAAACAGTTTAAACTTGAAGGCAGTATTTATCTCAAGTGGACGACCTCTGCACCCACCGATACCTGTGTTTCCTACCTGCGTTCAGATTGCCTGAGCTACACCTGCTAAAATCATCAAGCGAACTGCTTTTCCAAAAATTAGATCGAAATTTAATCTATACAAATCAGTGTCGAATTCTGTTTTTAGTAAGATTTAGAGTCTTTAATCTCCGGGATAAGACCTGTTTTGTTCCACTATGGTCTTTTCAAAACTTTATTTAAAGGCAAAATACCAGTGAAGTCACTGGTTTCCAGCCTGATTCCTAATATCCAGATAATTTTCACTAAATGATTCCTTTCGTCTACGTACGTTTTAGGATCCCTACAACCACGTTCGTTATATATGAGAAAAAAAGAATTTCTGGGACCCTTCCGGATTGACACAAAAAACACCTCCAGATTGACAAAAATAGGACTCCTTCGGATTGGCAAAAATAGGACCTCTACGGATTGGCATAAATAGGAACAATCCGAATTGGGACCCCTCCAGTTTGGCAAAAAAGGACCCTTCCGGATGGGCAGAAAGAGGAGCCTTCGTGAATGGCAAAAATGGGACCCTTCCGGATTGGCAAACATAGGACCCTTCCCGATTGGCAAAAGTAGGACCCACCGTGTTGGGACCCACGGGATAGTAAAATAGGACCCTTCCGGATTGGCAAAATTGGGACCCTTCTGGATTGGCAAAATGGAACCATTCCGGATTGCAAAATTAGGAACCCTCCGATTTGGGACCCATCCGGGATGGTATAAATAAAAATCACACTCAACACCCTTCTGGAGAGAATCTCCGAGCCTTTTATGCTAAATAAACTACCTAGGAAGGATATATTTTGGCCATAGAACTTTCCGTATTGAAGCTAAGCTGCTTTTTTGACAATACTCCGTAACTGTGAAGAATATTTTAACTATCCTAGTTTTGACTCGACTATCTTTCCCTGTGTTCCTCTGACCTTTATTTCGTCTAGAACGACGTAAAATTTTGTTAATTCATCCATACTACCGTTTGGTATGGGTATAAGGGATTTCTAAAAACTTTTTTTACCAAGTCTGAAGGGTCTACGTTCTCAAATTGGTTATTTTGCTAAAAAATTTTCAAAAAATTTCCTAAGTTAGAATCAAACTTATATTTTCCGACTATTTTTTTTCGCAATTCTTGTCTCATTGACCGAAAAGTTATTGATCCGAGCTCAGAAGGCCTATGCTCTAAAAAAACCGGTCAAAAATTGTCAAACACAACGCTATTTGGACCCTTCCGGGTTGATGAACACACTAAATCACACACGATAATATCGATTTCAATGGGGCCCGGAAGGTTATTGGCAAACTGTTTTCAAAACCTTTGGATTCACTAGTGAAATTTGTCCAAACAACAATTTTTATTGCTCTAACGCAAAAATTTTGAAAAATATCTGCAAGAAATATTTTCTGGGACGCTTCTTGAAAGATTATTCGAAAATTCCCACATTGTTTTGAAGCCCTAAAAATATTTCAGGAAAAACCAATGTTCCAGCTCAACTGCTCAGCTCAAAGAAAATATAAGAATTGATCCAAGAAATTGAAGGATGACTATGAAGGCTGAATTCCTTCAATTTGTAGTTGCACCTTGCTTCAAGACTTTGTTCTTTTTTTGCAGTGAAGCGTCGAATCTGAATGTAGGATGGTTTGTTCACACTCTACTCATTGGTTGTGACACACACTGTTCTCTTCATGTATGATGCTATGTCAAACACCGCATGACAGTTCGCAAGTTCCAGCTCCATGGTTGAGTCTTAGTCAGAAGAGGGTTCCATTAGAGGAATGAGTCCAAGGTTTTCAGCATTTCCTTTCTCCTTCTTTTGTACCAAGATGGATATGGTGGGAATTTTACGATTTGTCCCGATTCATTTCTCCTTAGCAATTGGAAGCAAGATTCAAAGTAAGAAAAGCAAGAAAACCTCCCAATTCTATTTTGATTATTAGCAAACGCATAACAGTTGTGTAGAATAATTTTTCGAGAAAACTTTTTTGATTTGAGACTCAGAACCAACTGACCAATAGTAAATTTTTCAAAAGTTTGATATTTGTTTTCGTCTAGAAATTTGGAAAAGTAGATGACTCAATGTACATTTCAAATAAAATTTTATTACCCTAAATGAAAGAGTGAGTTGGTGATGATCCAAACATGGGCATTGTGTAGGTGCAGGATTTACTATAAAAGCAATTCAAAATAGCTAAAATTCGTTTTCAACAAAGAATTGGTGATGATATCTGCTATGTATAAAACTCATCCCATTTTTTTAAGATTGCAATGCAAAATCACTTGAAATTCATGAAGCTAAAATTTGTTTAAATGCATTTTAGGCTCTTCCCGAGACCCTTCCAGATGCTGATTTTTTTTCTCTAATGGTAGTGAAATCCTCCTGATACCCCTCTGGATCCTCGGGAAATGCTCGGTAAATGCTCAGTCCCAATAGTTACAATGCGAACAGTCTCGATGGTAATTTCAATGTAGTTTTCACGTTTTTTTTCACTATCGAGAATCAATAATGCTGTTTTCTATTAAAAATTTGTCTCTACTGATTTTCGTGGTTTTCAGTGTTCGCAAAATTTCAAGGTCGTGACTTGTCTTTCTTTTCAAGCCTATCTGTCTTTGAAAATTACGTCTTCTCTGTGTCAGCGAATCTTGTTTACAATTTTTCTCACAATTTCAGTTACTACTAAATTTCAATTTTGTGACGAGTCTTTATTTCAGAACGAACTTTAAACGACTCGGAAAGAACAATAAAAAATTGATGATGCCATGCATTTTGGAGCAATTCTGGGCGAATGGCGCAAACTTTGAGGGTATGATTCAACACCTTTATGTAAAACATCTTTTCCGACTTTTAGTGCCATTAACTCGATTTCAAACTTCTTCTCCTTTAAAAGTTTAAAAAATGTTGGGACGCAGAACAGTCTTGCCAACCAACAAACTAAAATTATCCTGCTATCCTCCTATTGGTCCAGAGTAGAAACTTAGTGGTTAAAGGTAACAATGAATTTGTATCCTTCTTCAAGAGCTTACCAAAGCCCATCATATCACCACAAAGTGATCAGTCATCTTACTTAATGTTTTTTTTTTCATTCAGTTGCAATTACCAATTTAGTTGCTAGATTTCTCATTTAATTCTTTTGGTCTCCATGGTCTCCAAGTTCTTCTTATTCTTTTCTTTTCCTTGTTGTATCTTGTTTTTCTGCTTTCTATCATTGCTCCATCTATTCCTTCTGCAATTTTGAATTCGCACTCTCAGTTTCAGTGTGTTGCATCATGTTGATGGCAAACTTGGCGCTGTTGGATGCAGTGCCCCAATACCTCTGCTCTTCAACCCTTTGTTTACAACAAGGTCTAGGGTCTACACTAGTCTCCATATTCGGGCAGAAGCTGTTGTGGAGGCAAAATGTCACATTTCTCTACAGGTCTTCCTTCAACATTTCTTCTCTTTCTCTCCCATCACAATCACTTATTCTCGACGTTCTGTTTACTGCGGTAGATACTGCGATCCTATGCGTTACAAAAACTCGCTTGAAGTCTTCTGATCCAATGTCCATCTGATACGAACTGTACACGCTGCCATGATTCAACATATGCTTTTTGGCATCGTCGTACAACCATATACTCATGTTGGCTCTAAGCCATGGCATCAGTCGTCTTCTGGCCATATCTTCCTCGCTTCCATTGGATTGTTTACGACTTTCCTCATTATCTCAAAAAGATATGAATCTGATAGACAATCATCTCGCTCCAGCTGCTCTTTGGTCGTTGTCTCTTGTCGATTGTTCTCCTTCGCACGAGCTTCCAGCCATCGAATCGCCATCATAACTTCAACTTCCACTCGTTATTGCTTGTGATGAGTCTGGTAAACCTGTTGAGAGCAGCTCTCCAGAGTCCCAGATAAACACCGGAATACTTCGCCTGGAACACAACCAAGTTTGTAGTAAGCAATGGCCCGAGAACTCATCATGTGTCAACATAATGCTCCTAAAATTTCGTTTCCCTGACGCCTCCAGTAGTGATTTCACTTCCTTTATTACTTGGTGAAGTTCATAATTCTCGCTTACTGCATTATAATCTGTTGCTGTTGATCATCTCTGTTTGTGTCTTTTTAAGTCACCGAAGTGCCCAATAGCATATCCCATGAGCTTCTCTCCCAGTATCTGTTCTAATTCACCTTTGGGTCTTCCTGAAACTGCTGCAAACTTCTTACAAAGCAACACCTGCGTTTTTTTCCGACATCCTCACCAGTGTTACACATAGGCACTAAGAAGGCTTGATCCACGACAGTCCTTGTACTCTTGAAATGCACTGCCACGAAGAGTACTGGGTATCGGCTTTTGCACATCGAAGCCAATGTATATCCTACTAAATATCGCGCTCCAGAAGGTCTGCGATAATTTTCTCTCAGCCGGATGTTTTTTCCACTCGTTTTGCTTCTCTCCGTTCACCAATAAGCTTCTGTTCGGTTTGTAACACTCTCAGAAACACTTCTATATGATGGCTGTGATGATCTCATTCTTTTGTTTTAGATTCAATAGCGATTCTAAAGAACCAAGCGTGCTTTATAGTCCTAGTGCAGTCACTAGATTCACCTCAGTTCCTCCGTGACAATCTGCAAGCGATTCTGCTTCCGTTTTCTCTTTCTTCACTATATTTTCGAACAGTACCGTTAATTGCTTGTGTTTTTTTACAAGCGTCCTCACGCAGTCGAGACCTCAACATACATGACCTTCTAGACCACAGAATTTCGCCAGACAGCTACCAGGACTAACCCAGTCTTCTGGTCCAGGCAACTCCACTTTGTTTTCTCTGTTGCTCCTAGAGGCTGTCGTCATAAAGTTGTAAATGATGCTAAGGTCAAGCAAACTGCAATCTGAATTCAATTCCTTTTGCATATGTTGTATGGTTCGCAAAATCGAATCAGCATTCGGGCTCGGACAACATGATGGCGTCATCATCTCCCACACCGCCGTCAGAATCGTTCTCAGTAATTCGTCTGAGAAACACAATCCAATTTCCACTCGGTTATCAGATTTTGGTACTGAAGGTGCAGTCATTTTTTTCTTTCAACACAACTCCCAGATAAGCTTGTTAACTGGCAATGCTTCTTATTTCACAGTTCTTGAAAACCAGAACCTTAGCAACACCGCTTGTTCGTAATCAAAGTAACAAATCCAGACACAAAATGATACAATTTCTTCCTAATCGGTCCACAATAATCACTGAATTTCATCAGTGTTCCCATTGATTCTTTAGTTAGCCTAAGCTCTTTATTTAAGAATCTTTGTATTTCATCGGCGTTCTTCAGTGGTTCCATTTCTACAGGCTCCTTCATATTCACTCACATCGGTTTACTTTGATGTATGTCCAACAGCGCTTTTAAGAGCAAAGTCTTCGTCAGATCACTGCCTTCTCTCATCAGTTTTAACAAATATTCAGCGCTGGCACGGATATCTGTTCTAACTTGAACTGGAATAAATAGAAAAAGCGTCTCTCCGTTTCGCGCACGCTATTGTCGCTCCTTCACGGGTCATGTGGTCTCTCAGGCTGTTATCAAGATCATCTTCTCTTCTTTCGATCTTTTTTCTTCCTTCAAAGTTACACTCTTCCACTGTCAATCCCGTAATGCATCAAGCAAACCTAAGTTGCAGCTCCGTTCTGACATACAATATCGATATTCGCTATCAGAGCATGTTGCTTTGAGTGGTTTTCATTTCTTCATCAAGTGACAAAGTACTATCGCTGTCCTCGGTAACCTCAGCAACAGGTCTATTGTTTCGGCGTATATTTCAGAGCAACGTTCCGCACACCTTCTGCCTCTTCATTGTGCCATGTGCCTTGTATTTTCGCCTTGTAGCAATTAGGTGTCCTCTAGCCGAGTTTCTGCACTCCACCATCTCCATGTATACACCAGCGGGCTCGTCAATTGAAACGGTGTCCGATACTGCCAATCGGTTATACTCTACTGGGATCAGTAGTCTTAGTATGCTTCCCTGTTCATGTTTCATGCAAAATGATCTAAATTCCAGAAGGGTACTTTCACCACGTTGGCTTAGTTTTTCCATTTCTAATGTATATAAAGTCAGAGTGCGGTCATTCACTCCTCTTGGTCTTGTAACTGGCTGATATCAATACTGTCAAGAAGATGGTTGGCACCATCATTACAACTGTCATCCCCCTGGATGTGCGATAAAATATGTCGTCGCCTTGCCCCTCATTTAGGACCTCTTCAACACGCTTTCGTTTGGCTGATATGCCAGATTTTGCTGAGAATTCTAAATCTACTTTTGTCTTCCCAGTTTTCCTAAACGTCACTTTGCTGCCCAGTTTCATCTTCTTTTCTTTGATTTTTTCGATCACCGTTTTCAATCACATCGTCCCTTTTCGAGTTCTGGTCCTAACAGGACTTCGTCACTGCATTCTTGCTGCGTCGCCTTGATCAGAGAATCAATGTAACATTCGCCGCGGAAGTACATCTCGACGGGAAAAAAGCTAGGTTCTAAAACGACTGGCGAGCGTCTAAACACAGCTCTACATGCTTTTCAGCGTATCTGCCGAATCCAGTTCTTTGGTGGTCTTTCTAACATCGGGTCGACAGAAAAACGTTACTCTTTCCGGCTTCAATCAGAACGCTCTAATTAACTTAATTATTTAAAAAATAGTGAGCTCATGGCTGGGTCTCAGTATTCCCAGACCAAGAGGTCACTCCTAAAAACAAGGCTACTACTTATTTACTTTTTTGCGATTGTTTTTGTTCAGTAGAAAAAAGTCTTCATCTCCATCGGAGGTTGATCAACTCCTTCCCTCAACTCCTAATTTCTCATAATCTGAAAACGACTTTGCATGTTTTCAATTCAATTCAGGATCTCCAAGAAGCTGAAAATTTGTTTAAATAATGTTTAAGTTATCTCCCGAGACCCTTCCGGGTTGTGGAATCCGGAGATATAACAGCCTTTATTTCTTTGCGGAAGGCTGGACACTTTGTCCCAACCCTTCTTGTTTCTACTGAATTGCTTTGTAACGATTGTAACTGACAGTCTTTACAATTGAAATTGTTTCTGACAATCATATTCTTTTTTCAATCTTGATCAGTTTCACACAATTTTCGTTTTTGTTATTTATCACTGAGAATTCTTTCGTTTAGTATTCGCAATTTCAGTTGGTGCGAAGATCGAAAGGTTACGTTTCGTTCACGTCCAAATCAAAATTTTGAAAAACAGCATGTTAGTCAAAACTAACCCCTCCTGATTCGTCTAATCGATCAATTAGCAAAACTATCCTGAACCATCAAATGTCTCGGTCAGATGTTCCGATAAAAATTCGAATACGAAATTGAGTTTTGTCCACTCTGGTCGAATGTCACATACTCCCCGGACAGCCGGGTCAATGTCCTCATTGAGTCTCGTAGTCTTCATCAAAAATGGTACAGTGCCATCGAACAGAAATTACAAAATGCATGACATCACTCTTATCCACGTCATATCGACTCACTGCAAAATACGAATGGCATCATACTACACTAATATAGCTTTCCAAATTAGTTCACTAGTCTGCACTTTCGAGGATATAACTTAAAATCAAACATTTTACTGACTTTCAACGTCTGTAAACCGATTTAAAACTTTTTCTCATAGTTTTTAAAAGTGTTGGGTCGCACGAAAGTCCTGCCAACCAACAAATTAAAGTTATTTAGTCTTCAAAATTCAAACAAACGTTTGTTCTTCAGTTTCAATTGCAAACTAAGTTGGTTTGTTTCTCATTTGAGTCATTCTCACACAAAACAACTCATCATCTTTTCTTTCGTTGCTTCTTTGTTTCTGTTATGTTTACTCTTTGTTATCGTTGTTTTGAAGTTGTAAAACTTCTAAATTCTTCTAATTTTTCTTCTTTTTGCATCTTGTTTTGTCAATGTTCCATCTCCCCTTGCTGCGACAATGACTCAGCACTTTCAGTATCAGTGTCTTGCAACACGTCGGTGGCTTCTCTGATGCTGTTGGAGGCGGACCCAACACTTCTGCTTTTCTACTATTTGTTTACAACAAGGTAGAGGATCAACGTTTATTTCTTTGTTTCGGCAGAAGCTGTTGCAGAAATTTTTCGTCAATTTCATTTTAACCATGAGAATGGACGAAAATATTAGGGTAAACCCTTGAAAAACAGTTAGAACTTAATTTTCAAATTTGCACACATGTACAGAAACTCGATCAATTTTTTGCACACATATAAGAAAAACACTAGAAAATTTGTTCACAAATAGGAAATACCTAAAATTTTTTGCACCTTGTCAAAGAAAAATTTCAAACACTTTTTGCACTTGGTAGAAAAAATTGAAACACTTTTCACATTTTTTTTCGAAAAAAAGGAAACATTTTTTGCATCTTGACAAAAAAATTGACACAGTTTTCCCATTTTGATTTTAAAAATGAAACAATCTTTGCATTTTGTTAAAAACCAGAAAAAACATTACATTTTGTTCACAAGTTTGAATAGATTTTTGCGAATTTCTTAGCAACGGTGATTTTTTTCGTAAGCATTTGAAAAAAATGTGAATTTTCAAGTGTTTTCTAAATTTTTTTGGAAAATAGACACAATCACTATCGTGACAATTGAATTTTTTGCGTAACTGTTCATTCTTTGCAACCCTTAACTTTTTTTCCACTTCTTCCCATTTTAAATTGTGATGAACAGTTCGGTCAAATTGATTGAAAACTTCGCCTTTTGATGAAATATCATTTAAAAAAAATATGTATTCGTACAGAGTGTAGAAACAATCGATAATTTTCGAATGGGAAATAAAAATACCCAAACGTTGTAAAACCTGATCGATAGATGAACCAATCAGAAGTATGTGGTAGACAAAGTTTTCCAGAGAACAGTAAAAATTGAGGGTAGACACACATAATTCTTGTGTTACTATAAATTTTTCGTAAAAATCACTGAAAACGGAAATAAAAAGCGATTTTTGACAATAATCTGATTAAAAGCTGGGAAGAGCTTGTTACATAGCAGCAGCCATCCGGAACAAGTATAACTAAGGAATACTAACACCTACACAATTCCATATTTGCAAAGTTCACTCGAAAGTTTCTATTCACTTCACTGAAATACTTCTATTTCCTATTATGGTTAATTGAAGAACTCATGTTGTTTAAATCCAATTTCATTTAATCTCAAAACCATTTCTCTCGTTTTTCTTCAAAAAACTAATCAGGAAAAGACACTAGTTCCATTTAAACAACAAGAAGTGAGAGAAGTGAGAGATTTGTTTGGTTCCAAAACTCTTACAAGGGGAAAATTTATTTTGAAACCTAATTTCAACTATTAAAAATTAGTGATTTGAGACAATCTATCTTAATGAGAAATAAGTAAAATCGTTATCGACGATCCGGAATAACGTTATTCACGATGCTTCAAACCTTGGACTCGTACCTATATATGACGCTAAAACTGGCAAAGATCCCTTTATGGATCAGGAGCTCGACATATGTGATAGAGTAAATGAAATCAATATACAATATGAGGAGCGAGTCAGTCAAATTCTTGAATTAAAATGTTAACAAGGCGCCCTATATTCAGATTCGACTCTTCACTGCAAAAGAGATGGAAGCAATGAAACAAGTTGCCTAAGTCAACTATACTTTGAACGAATTCAAAGAACTCTCTCAAATTTTGGGAGATTTTATGTTTGTTGAAAATTTTAAAAATCAGTAACGCTTTGTGATGTTTTGTATGTTTAGTAATTGAATTTTTGTTGGTTCAAAACAATTTTTTCCTATTGAATTGCTTACTTAGTGCTACGATAACTGAGGAAAAGGCAGACAAAACATACCACTCAATCAAAACTGACTCAAAACATGTACCAATGATCAATTGATTTTTCAGTAATTGTTTCAGCAACTGCAGAAAAACTTGTTGCTTTTGTCAAATTTCAGTAACGTTTTTCTCATTTAAACAAGATTACAAGCAAACTGGAATATTTAGTTGAAAACTAGCCATTGTGTTTTTTTCATTTTGATTTGCCTAATTTTATGATTTTGATTGACTGCCTATGATTTTAATACTAGACTCTGAAAAAGGATAAACGTATTATGGAGATTATTACGACAAAATAATTTATAATAGTTTATAAATGATTCGAACTTTTTCAAGTTTTTTCGTTTGTTTCAGTAAAAAAAGTTTCTATCAAAAGCATTTTAAAACTCTGAAAAGGACATTTTAAGATTTTAAAGTTGAACTACTACAACAAAACTGAAAGAGTGGTGGACAGATGACGTTGATGGAGATTGCATTATTTTTAACTTGTATAGAAACACAGAAAAAATCAATATCTTTGTTAGAAAGATGGAGATGAGATTTCAGAAAACAAAGGTACTACTGCCAGATTTGACGATATTGTTTTTATTTGGAAGGGTTACTTCAGATTGAACGGTTGGGCAGGTAAAAACGAAAAAATGGAAAAGCCTATGAATTAAAAATTGAAGATAAGGAACATCATTTCGATTACTGTTTTGAATTTGATACAAAAACAAACTCTAGATTTGTCAAAATATCTTTTAATCGATTATCCAAATTTAAAAAACTTCCATGTGCTTACATTACAAAAAAGCAAAATGAAAGTGATAAATTTGTATATTTTGGTAATTTCTGTTTTCACTGGTTAGAAATAGAACAAATCGAAAAAATTTTGACCGAAATTTCAAAACTTGAATTGAGTATCGAAAAAATTTTATAAACCAGACAAGAAATATCACCTTGGTGTTAAATGTATATTTTAGTATCTTAAAAAAATTCAATATTACTGATTGTTTGGGAAGTTTCATAAACATAGTTGGTTCTGATCTACAAAGTACTTTAAAATCTCTGGTTCTGCTTCATACTGATTGGTTATTACCACAAATAAAATCTCTAAAAAAATTCTCGATTGTTTGATATCAAAATTAATGAAAAATCCATGAGAAGTAGAGCTCAATTTTGATAGGTTGCATAATCTTTCTTGAACATTCCATGATCATTGAAGCTCGATTCTGATTGGTTGATATCAAAAAAGATTTCCTCATAAAAAACTTACGATTCTGATTGGTTGATACTTTTGAAACCCAATGGTTGGATTGGATAATTTTTTTGTTTCAGCTAGGCTAAATATCATATTCTCTGTGATTTTTTTTCACGTTAAATTTAATGGGTTAAGGAAATTGCTGTTTTATTCATATTATGGGGCTATTCAAACCTTCATATCTAAAACTTTGGGACTTTCTGAATCTCCTATTTTTTCTTTTTTTCTTATCGAGATGCCGTCACTGAATAGAAACAAAAGAGATCCCATTCTTGAAAAAGGCAGAGATTAAACTCGCTCAGACAGACGCATTAAGACATCATAAGCACTGTGGCGTTTTAAAGTGCTCCAATTGTAACTTTTATACATATAGCAACAAGGAACTCACCAATCATATGAAGAAGAAGCATTATTTTCGTCAAGGTTTTTTGATATTATGTGCTCAGTAGACTCGAAAAACACTTCATGAGAAGGTGAAACTAATACATTTTCAATTGAAAAAATCGGAGAGAATACTTTGAATAATAATTTTTACTGAATCTGAAAATCAATAGAAAATCTTTGAACAAAAACTCCAGTAAAATATTATAATTTGTTTTCATCTCTATTCTTGGTCTGTCATTTTTTTTCAAAGGTTCTTACTGATGATAAAACCAGCAACAATCGAGAACAACTTTTCGTGAAAATGTTAATGGAAATCGATCAGAAAATCTTCTATCTACAGTAAAAACTCCATTAGTGTCAAGCTTGCTGAAATTTTGTTGCGATTACTGTGTAGTAAAATGAAAAAAATGCTAATGAGTGCTGAAGCATTTAGTGAGTTTTTATATATAAAAAAACTAGATATTTATAAAACATCGACTAATTGAAAGGTTTTGTCTAGTTAAAATTTTAAAGTTTTTCTTGTTTAGTGCTCGTAAAAGTGTTCATAGAGTAGTACATGTTTAGGCAGATAATGACGCTCGATTCATCAGGATTATGATTTTTTACTGTTTTTTTTGACAATTTCACATAATTCATAACTGATCTAGAAAAGATAAAATTATAAATGTTCTTGCTAACTTCTTAAAATTTAATAAAATACATTCTCAACCAAAAAAATTACATTAATATAGAAATTCAGAGTTGAGACAGCAACATACAGTTATCAGATTTAGAAAATCACTTGAAGTTTTTTAGAAAAAAAATTACGATATCAGTTCTGCTTCGGACTAATGAACGTTTCTCGAAATGACACTTTTTTATAAAAAACTCAATTTTCAAGTAAAAATTCGTTCAAAATGGATTAAGTTGGAAGATAATAGACCAAGCAGAAACTAAGAAAACATCAAATTGAGAGGAAGTTCAATTTAATTCATTAGGAGTTAAGAGAAGATTTCATAAAAATTAAGCTCATAGATTACATCTTGAGACAAAATCCAACATAAAAAGCTAACGTTTGTAAATTTTTCTATCATTTGTATACCAGGTAAGTTTATAAAAAAATTCACATTTTTTGAGAAAAATTTTTGTGAAGTAATTCCAACTCTGATATCTCTTAGAAATTAATACATGAATCATAAATCAAAAAATTGCTTCTCAGATCTCCATTTCATTATTTTGGATTTTAAAAAAATTGATCTCGAAAATTGATACTAACTCCAAAATTTTTTTTTTCGAAGTTTCAGTGGGTTTCAGCAAAGTTTCAGCTAAATTAGGTGATGTTTCAAAAGAATAGGATCACCTTATAAAACATATAATAAATCAAATTAAATCAAATTTTATTGTGTTTTCAATTTTTTTTGAAAACTTTTTTTTTTTTTTGAAACAAATTTCCAATCTGGTGCATATATTATCATTGAAATACCATGAACGAAAAAAAAACATAATTCCTCCATTACACAATCTACACGTAATATTCAAAAATACATAACCAGTGCCGAAATTTTCGCGAAAAACTAGAGGTTTCCAAAATCCAAAAAAAAACACCGTTTTTCTTACCATTCTCTTACCATCACACTGATGGCTTACCATTCACGATCTTAATACATTGGGAAACCTATTCCCTATCTTAATACAAGGAATCTATAACCCTCATACATATTGATATCTATAAACTATCCTAAAACATGGGAAATCTAAACACTATCTTGAAACATGGTAAGATCGGGCGCCCAAAAGTTCAAGCTCCAAAATTTTTTTGAAACTTACCATCTGAAAACATGACTAATCTTAATACACTGGAATATCTGTTCATAAGTAATTAATCAATAATGATTACTCTTTAGGTAACGCGCGCCCAGATTTTTAGGAAAAAACTAGACGTTTCCACGTTTTTCTTACCATTCTCTTAACATCACTCAAACCCTGAAACCATACCATTGTTATTCCCTATCTTAATACCTTGGGAACACTATTCCCTATATTAATACATAGTAGGAGGCCCGGATACTCTATAGCATATGTTTATACATGGGGGTCCTCCCCAGGACGATTTGATCCAACATATACTACTCCTCTGTTTTTTCAGTGACAATCAACCTTCAAATTGTTACAGTACACTTCTGTTCTATTTTTTCCCAATTATCTGTCATGAAGTTCGCGAAGTTTGAGCATGGTTTTCGGTACACCTTCACTGTGTTATCCGACATGGATATACCAATAATGCCCAATCTCGTAATTTGTTGTTTTACCAGGTTGGACAAAAAATAAACAATAAAAACAAAAAAAAACAATGAAAACTCAGTCCGATTTTTTTTCAGCACCATTCCCAACCAGGTATTAAGGTTGTCCTCGATTAGGATGGCTTGATCTGTCAAACGATCTGGTGAGTGGCAGCTTGTAGTTTGCGTCCTTATCCAACAAAGAAAAACCGTCCTATACTTCTGGCTACTTGGCTTGTTTTCTTCTAGAAGCTCGTAAAAGTTTTGTTTTCTTACTAATGCTGTCAGTGTTTTTTGTTTGTCACGGATCCTGAGCTCTGTGATCTTATGGCAACTGCCAAGCCGTACTACCCAAGGACCGATTCAACTTTTTTTCATTGAACCTTATTTTTTTAGCCAGGCAAGAGCTCGATTGTGAAAGTTTTGTCTGACCTTACTATGTGAATTTCTAGGTTCGATCTTGCAATCACAACGTCATAAACGTACCAGATAATCAGGTATATGTACTATTTCACGTTACTTAGCTATTGGAACACTTAATTTTGAAAAGTGGCTCTCGCATTACACAATCCAAATGCCGTTCTCATCAACTGGAACAGTCCTAACTAAAATGCTAAAATTGTATTGTATTGGCCCTGCTCCCTAATCCCCGCGTCCTGAAAACATAGCTTCTCCTAATTTAGAGAGGTTTTATCAATGCGTAGGATTGGATATGCATCCTTTATCATAAAAGCATTCAAGTTGAGGAAACCATAACAGAACCTGTGTTGCCCTCCTTTTTCTGAGCCTTGAGCATGACACAAGCACAGGGAGACTTAGATGTCTTGGTCACATCGTATTTAATCACCGTCTTATATTCTTTCAAACATGAATATGCTTTGTGTGACTTCAAGCTCGTCTATCGTTCTCTGCGATGTGAAGAGCTCTGTGCTATCTCTAGCTCGTGTTATGCTACCTTTATGTGCTCAGATTTTACGAAATTATTTGCTCAGATATACGAATCCCCTGAGGGCTATCAATTCATTGTTCAAAGTTTTGCGATTGGGGTCCAATATTGGTAGGAATGGTTTAATTGCTGCTACTTCTGCTTCTTTAGGAAAATTGACTTATTATACTGCTCATCGTTTGTCTCTGAGTTCCTTGAAAACACTTTGAAAACATTTTCTCTAGTGTCTCAAAAACTCTTCCACCAGATTATTTTAGTTTTAAGGCCTCGGCTCTTGAGTACTCACTGTTTTTTTTCCGAATGTTCAACTACACAATCCAACACAGTCTGCTTTGATTGAGTGGGAAGCTTCTTCCCAAGTTAGCTGAGCTCTTGTTGTCCGGGCTGGGATCAGGACATTCATGCCTATCGTTACCAAGTTTATTAAAAGTATCACTCTAAACGTGGCTATTCGATCACGATCTGTTTTAGACAAGCCTTTCGGTCTAGTTTTACTGGCACTCTGGCTTGGTTTATAGTCATTTTTTAGCACGTTTGTTTGCATAATTCCTATCTGCTAATCACGATTGGGTAAGGGCGGTAGACTTTTGTGTAGTTTCCTAGTATCCATCTACCTTCTTCCCTCGTGGCCATTCTGAATATCCAAGTTATTCATGATTAGGTAAGGGCTGTAGACTTTTGTGTAGTGTCCTAGTATCCATCTAACTTCATCAGTCGTGGCCATTCTGCTGTCAGTAACGTTTATCCGCTCTAGGTTTTAGCTTTGATTTCTAATCGTGCAGCTAGTCAGCCTATATGATCAAATGAACTAAGGCGACCTCTGAAGGCTCTCTTATATTTTTTTCTAACAGTATCATCGAAATTACTTCACTCCTTCTCTAGTGGTTCAAAAACTCTTCGACTAGATTATATTAATTTTGAGGCCTCGGCTCTTGAGTACTTACTGTTATTTTCGGTATGTTCAACTACACATTCCAACACAGTCCTTTTCGATCGAGTGTGAAGCTTCTTCCTAAGTTAGCGAATCTTTTGCTGTTTGGGCTTGGGACAAAGCATTCATGCCTATCGTTTCCATATTTGTTAGAAGTAACACGCGAAACGTGGCTATTAGAGCTTGCTCTGTTTTTAAACAGCTTTTCGGTCCTTTAACATTGACGATCTGGCTTGATTTATCATCATTTTTTTGCCGGTTTTTATGCAAACTTCCTATCTGTGAATTTGATTCGGGTAAATCGTGATAACGAAATTGAGCACAAACCACGCATCAGGTTGAGCTGATCGAATATATTCAATTTAATTCAACTGGAAAGCCTACTATGAGGTACCTCACTCCCAATCGAATTGAGATACTCGGTGCCCTTCAAGCAGCTATACCCCTGGTTGGTACCTGCTCATTGACATGGCACAGACTGAGGTAACGGTATCTAGCAGTTTGTTGAATGGGAGCTGATCGCCTTGTGCGTCCAGTGTGTTTGCTTCCAGATCGGCATGACAGCTGAAATGGAAGCGGACTGCTTGAACATAATGCTAGGTCCCTTTTTGTCGAAACTTCGGTTCTTGTAGTGTGGGACAGATTCGACCCAGTTGATTGTTCGCTTTGTTACATGGGCCAATAAAGAGATGTTAGTGACAGTAGTTTGCTTCAAGATTGGCTAAGGGCTGCAGACTTCGGATTTAATTTACTTTTAAGCTCCAGTTCTGAAGTATCTACTATTATTTCTTGTGAATTCAACTACATGTTCACACACATTCCGTTTTGAGTGAGTCTTGCTCCTAACCTAGCTAAATTCTTTTTCTTTGGGTTGGAAACAGAATTTTCCTGCCTATCATTACAAGGTTCGTTGAAATTTATCAACCTAAGTTTGGCTATGGATGCTGGATTTGACTTTAAACAGACTTTTTGTTTTACAAATATCAGCGCTCTGGCTTGATTTATCAGCATCCTTTTAATAGGATTTTTTTTATCAGCATCCTTTTAACAGGAATTTCTAATGGAGGTTTTGATTCGGCTGAGGTTCGTCGCTTAGGTCGATCGTCAAAAAGATGTTGCTCATAAATCGGGCCTCAGAATGAACTGGTCAAATTCAACCGAGCTTCCTACAATGTGCCGGCCTCCCAATTTTAATGAGATGCTCGGTGTCCTTTCAGTCACATAGATAGAACCCTGGTTGGCAGGAGCTGATAGAGATGACACTCACTACCGCACATTAAGCTTTTCTTAGACTGAGAGTTGCTTACTTTTCATATCCAGCATGGCGCTGCCAGATTGCCCCGATAGCTTGTCACACTGGCGCGACAAGGATAATGTCCTGAATGGGTATGGTGTTACGAACGATTCAGCGAACATCCACTTATTATTGTTCTTTTGCGTTTGTGACAGGGGTTTGTGTGTATATGTTATCGTCATACACAGCCATCATTTTTGACTAAGGGCTGTAGCTATCCAAGTAGCGTCCGTTGACCTTCATTGGTCTTGGTCGTCGTGTTGCGTGTAAAGATCCTATGCTCTATAATCTGGCTTTGTTTTTTTCCGCGCGAGTATCAGCAAAAATGTTCAGACAAATATTTGTCAATTCTGAAGGCTCACACAAAAAATTTTCATTACTTGCTGAACCACTTGCAATAACACCGACAATGTTTTACTCCGTTCTCTAGTGATTCCGAAACTCCTCCAGGAGATTTCAGTGATTTTCGGCCCTGGGCTCTTGAGTACTCACTGATTTTATCCGGTGTGTTCAACTACACATTCAAACAGTGAAAGTTTTGAGTTAGTGTGATATTTAATTCTGAATTATATGAGTTTTTGTAATTCGAGTTGAAAACAGGATGTTCATGTCTATCGTTACAAAGTTCGTTGAATCACTCATCCTAAACGTGGTTATAAGAAAATGATCTGATTTTAAACAGAAAAATTGGTCTGGGAATATCGGCACTCTGGCTTGATCTACCATCACCCTAATAACGAGTTTGTTTTCACACATTCTATTGGGTCGAATAATTCGGATCAACCCGTTGTTCAGGTCGATCGTGATAACAAAGTTGCGCACAAATTGCGCATTAGAATGAGCTGGTCAATTATGTCCATTTTTGTCGCAACTAAAAAAGCTCATCTGATGTTCCGTTCTCCCAATTGCAAAAAGATGGTTTGTGTCCTTTCGGTCAAGAAGAAAGAATTCTGGTTGGAAGCAGACCACCGGTATCTATCAGTCTTTTGAATGGGAGCTGCTTGCCCTGATTGTCCAGTATTAGCGCTGACAGATCAGCCTGACAGCTAAGACGGAGATAGTCCTGCATGAGCATGACGTTAAATCCGTATCGTCGAAGCTACAGTTCCTTTTGTCCATAAAACGTTCGACCCATTTGGTGGTTTCGTTTGTGACAGGTGCCTTCCTGTAGATATTAATTTCATCACCGCTCATCGAAGATTGGGTAGGGACTATAGTATCCTTCTACATTCATAAGTCTTGGCCGTCATGTTGTGATTAAGGACCATCCGATCTAGAATCTAATTTTGTTTTGTTTCCGCACAAGTAGAAATACAGATGTCAAAATGAACCAAATGGATTTTTGTAGGCTCAGTCAAGTTATCTTTTACGCCAATGATTTTACTTTACTCATTTATCTAGTCATTCCGAACCTCTTCCACGAAATTTATTAAATTTTCAGTCATCATTTTTTGTTACTTCTCTATCTTCGCAGTTTTTTGCATGGTATTTAGTTTCTCACGCAGTTTCGCGTTTTCTAGGTCTGACTTTGCCCATTCCTTTTGCTTCAAACCAGCGATACTTCTTTCTTTCCCTGGATCATTCATTTCACGCCCACGATTGGAGTTTGCTCCAGTTTGCTCGAGCCTCGTTGGTTTTTCATCAGCTACTGAACCCCAAAACTGAGTACAGTTTGATTTGAAGTGTCCCTTGAGTTTGCAGAAGAAATCTAGCGGGCTGTTTTTCATTATGAGTCCTGTCACATACCCTTCATGGTCCTCATATGTCTCGTCTACACCGTCAAGAAAGTGGCAAATGGCATTCATCCTTCGTTTATAATTGGGATGAGCTGACACCTGATGGCCTATGGATCAATATTTAGCACATGATCTTCTTTATCCAAATCATATCGATGTTTATGTCATCTGAAGCCAGTGCGTTATTTATATTTTCAAACTAGAATTGCCAAACTTATTGTTTACAGTTTTCCGCTCTCCAGTCGCTTAGTAAGTATGCCCGCAGTTTCAAGCGCAATTCATCTGGTGTGGATAATGTTAAGTGAGAAACAATATTGGTCTTCAGTTCGTCAATTCTCTTCCGAACAAAATTCTAGAAGCTATGACAAAATTCCTTACTTGAATTATTTTGTCAGGCTTACTCCTCTTTCTCAATAGCTCGAAGTCTCCCAGAAACTTGTTGTGTTACTCGTCGTCTCTTTTCGCATCTTCTCGAGCTTCACCTTCACCGCATTTTTTGCACTTCGGAGTAGAGTCAGTTTTTCAGTGATAACAACTAACTATTATAGCACCAAAACGTAATTTTTTTCCCAATCGCTCAAACCTGGTTGTACAAGCCTCTAACATGTTCCAACGTATGGAAAAATCCGAAGTTTGGAGTGTATGTTTTGCTAACGGGAAATGTTTTGTTCATTGTTCGTCTGCCGAAGAAGAATATAATCCAAGTTAAAGTGATAGAGTGATGAAGATGTATCATCCTTGCCCATTTAAAAAGAGTTTTGAAAAAATGAGTTGTGACTTTTCAATGAGCAAATCATTTGAACAATAGGTGAGTAAATATCAATCTGTAGTTGGCATTGCCTGATTGGAAGGTTTAACAGCCAAAAACTAGTTTTTTTTGAAAAATTGATCAATTTAAAAATGAATGCTACAAATATCCTGAACGAAAAATGGATCATTCACGGCTTTGCTCTGAAGTGGCAGGTCTCGTTCAATCTTTTTGGAATTCTTTCTCACTTAGTTCTTATTAAACTTGTTTTACGCGTCCTACTTTTTATTTATTCCGAGTAGTTTTTTTATACTAAAGGAAGGCAAAGCTTACAAAGGCACACACTTTTTTGGCCAACCACAACAAACTTGATTAGTCACATCGATTTCTGCTATCATTAATAAGTTACTGCTGCTTTTTTTGATCACCACCAGGTTTAAAATTGTACAAGTCTCGATAAATTGCCAATGTTGCTTTTAGTATGCTTTCCTCAAATTAAAAACCCCAAATTAACGAAATCCATGACAAAATTGGTTTCGTGTGTGTGTGTGCGTTCTTTTGAAGTCGCACTCCTAGACATTTTATTTTGAATGTGCTGCGATTGCCCGAGCTGTATACTAAGTTAAATACTAACCTCTGATCAAAAGTTCATCCGAGCAAAATCTCTCCAGAATTTCAATATTTGGACAGTCCAAGTGCATGGAAACAACTAACGATCTTCTCATGTGAGTGTATTGAACATAAAACCCTCATCCATGTCTTCTTCTAAGTGTACCAATATTGACCGAACCGTTCCCCAAAGTAGGTCGAGGCAAGCAAACAGCCAAAAAAAAAAATGTTCAAGTATTTTGATAAGCCCTATCTAGTATCCAAAGTTTATCGCGAATTTTTTTTGTCAACTGGTCCATTTACTCCTATTTAATATGTTCATAAGTTACTCAACCTTTTGTTTTTTTTCTAAATGTCTCTGGAGTATCTAGTTTATCTCGGAGGGTATCTCTGGGTTTCACTGAGAAGTGTTGTTAGGAGGACTTATTTACTGCATAGCGTTACTTCAGGGGGTAATCACGACTCCTAGTTTTTTTTTTATTGTTCATCACATTTTAACTAGGGATAGTTAATTTGTTGCATATTTACTTCTAGAGACTTTTTCCTTGGGTTCCTCAATTTTTCCAAAATTGTTTTCTTTCCTTTCAAGAGGTCTATAGTCTGTATCAAACGAACCTAAGACAAGTTAAGCTTACTTTCGGACGGTTCCTTCTGACTACTTTTCCTAAGAACTTCCTAGAATTTCTCAATTTGGAGAGTTCTAAAGGTGCTTAAATCACCTCAGAGGCTTACTTCGGAGGGTTCCACAATTTTCAAAAAAAAATCAGATGTTTTTGCCTCGAAAAAGCTTCCTAAGTGCCTAAACCAAGGTTAGTTGAACCAGTCAACATTCTTTGAAGAACAGATTTTGAAATTTTCTGAAACTTTTTTCTACTCCGAGCGTTCTTCAAACGTGGACCCTCCAAAAAAACAAAAAATCTTTAAAAAAATTATTCAAATATTACAGGTTGAAAACGCGTACAGTTCACGAAAAAGCTCATTGTACAAATTTGAACCCGATCTGATAATTTTTGAGAAATCATCAAAATTGCGTTCACACTTCATGCTTTTTTCACTATGTATAAAGATTTTTGATTTTTTTCGCAATGCTCTTTGAAAGCGCTCAACATCAATTGTAACAAATGAAGTAACCGTGTACAGTAATTGAATAACTCAAAAAATGGATTAAACTAGGTGTAGAAACACGAAAACGATCAATTACTATCAAAATTGGAAACTCCAGATCCTTCCTTTTCCGAAATTAACATATCCAAATCTATTTACGTGTTCACGGAGCTACTGGGAGGGTTGCCTCAAAAAAGTTTTGTAATTAGGATCCTTCTGTTAACATCCTTCTAAAGCCAACACTTTATCGTTTTTTTTTTTCTGAAAAAACTGAGCAATTCACTGTGCAGGCGCTTTTTTTCAATTCGGAGTTAAACTTTTGGTGTTATCAGAAGTATCGATATTTAGTGTTACAAACTATGGTCTTTTGGGTTCACTTTGAATACTAATTGTCGTATACATGACAATTATTTAAAAAAAGTTTAATAATTTCAATATATTCTAACTTCCACTCAAAATTCCGAGTTAAAACTCCTAACTCGGAAAATTGCAAACTTCAACCATCATTAGTTTGTTAAAACAGTACTCAAACGATACAAAAAATTTTATACCGATATTGTTCATGATGGCCGCTGTTGTTTCTTTTCGCCGCACTACCCTCCTGTCACCAGCATTTTCATCATTTACATTTTGAAATACTCAAACGCCACTCAACGGCCGATACTTACTCAGAGCAACAAAAACAATTGATTTCTCGATCATGAATGATATAAATCAATCTGAAAGATCAACATGTATAAAAGTGTAATCCATCTCGTCACATTATGTAAATTCTAATTTTTTTAAACTGTTTTTGTTGTTTTCGTTTTATTTTTTTTAAGCTGTTTTTTTTGTTCTTTTTCGGTCCAGCTGACGTCAGCTAATTTTCTTTATAAGGAACTAACCAGTTGATTTTGTTTTGTTCATAGGCTAACCAACGTCTTACATCTCTTATGTCGTCAGTCCAACAATTTTCACTCTATTTTCCTGTACATTTGAGAAGAACGAATTTTCACAGGGAAACGTGAATACCAATAAAAGTTCCCCAGAGAATGTGATAAACAGTAAAACATGGTAAAAACCGTAATCATAGATGTTAGTCACGGTTATATACTGAATTATTTAGAGATGGAGTGACTTTTTCCTCTCCATCAATTGCTAAGGCACTGAAAGAACATAAAATATGGATTTATATAATTTATGTTTGGGGTATTACAGTAGCTATGGAGGAAAAAAAATCTTATTAATTTTAGGGCCGGGCATCTAATTCATTTCTCACAGAGAGACAATGTTGTTATCTTCACTTTTCCTCTGATCGAGAGGGATCAAATCAGTCCCGAATACGCCAACCACCTTCTGATTCCACAAGATTTTGTACTCAAGTCTCTTACCAAGCATTCGTGTCTTGTCCGGAGGCTTCATTTCATTATCTCAAGACATCTTCTTTTTTCTTGTAATTGAGTTTTTGTCGCGTTTACTGGGCTGTTTTGTATATGACATGCTGTATGGCGGTTTTTATAACTATCAGAATCTTCTCTATTTGAACTGAAACTAAGAGAAAAAAATGTAGCTCTAGCATATTATGACACTCCTTTCTGCCTATTTTGTCAGATGAGAACGCTTAACGCCTTTTGCAACGTCCAAAGGTAGGTTTGGCCGTATATTCCATTGGAATGACACATTGTCATTGATGGCTTCGAACTGTTCGTCTGAAGTTGTTTCTATTCGATGCTCTTTGTCTTTGAATACTGATTTGCTCACGTCTAATTCTTCCAGTGTGGGTCTTTTAGGAGATGCTATCATTCGTTTTTGAACGAAGCGTTTTGCTTCGTCGAGATTTGATTTGCTTAAGTTGTTGTTATTTATTAGTTTTGCTTTGTAATTTACTTTACTTTTTCCATGATCAACCTTTTCAAATATTTTCCTGTTCGTTTCTCAAGAGCGGGGCGTATCCAGACAGGTTTGTTTCCATCCACACTGGATTGTGATGGATCTTTCAACAAGGCACTCACTAGAGATTGAGATGTTTCATTTGTAAAAAAAATTGTTTCATTTGTTAACTACTTTCAGAGTTTCCTATCTTAAAAATCAAGTTCTTCATGTCAATCGTCACGTTGAAATTCCTGTTGGAGTTTTTGTACAACAATGAATTGACCTGACTTGTCTAAGTTTTCTACCAGCCGGAATCTCGACCAATTTTATTTGCTCTACCTGTTTACTACTTAAACGGTTTCTCTTCCCAGAAATCGCAGCGCAGTATTTTCTTCGATGCTAGGTACACTCTCGAATTAAATTTTTGCTTAGTTTTTTGGGTTGCACGGTCAAGAAGGCTCAACTATATAGTAATATCTGGAACAACGGTCGATACCTCTGTAACTAAAGATAGTTCATATCTGCTTCATCGAGTATCACATAGTTTAACAACCAATTGCCTCGCCTTTAGTTATCACCAATCTACGCTGATCAACATGACTTAATGCGGCGCATGGGCTTTCGTATATCTGCCGCTGATCATCGTGGTCTTCGCTTCTCTCGTTCTCTATAAAAGTCCTCTCAAAGCTTTTGAAGCAGTGATCGGACTTTGAACATCGAGGTTTCATTGCTCTGTTTGCCTAGTTTCCTCACTAAGTTGCTCGCAGTAACTGTTTTTATTGACATGATTCTGTATCCAATTTTTTTATCCTTTCTGGTTTTTATGTCAATTTTTTCATCGACATCTGGCTACTACGGAGTTTGAGAATGCCATTCGCTTTGGAATTTTTCTCGCCACAGATTGACATTCATTTTTCCTTGTTATGCCTATATATCTCGGCTTATAGTTTTAATTTGAATTCTCAGATCACCAAGATGTGTTTAATTTTAGGGATTGTGTCAGCAGCTGCTCTGTCCAATTTTTTTTCGAGGATTATCATTATAGATCCTCTGATGAATCGCATCTAGCTCTCCCACGTTAATTTATTCTTTTTTCTCGTCTTCACGATCCATGTTCTCTGATTGCATGTTCCTCGTGTTCTGCACAGCCATTACAGCAATTTTTTTTTCGGATGAAACCAGCTCTTCACAAAATTGATGGCCAATCATATGGAATTGACATTTCTGACTATAGAAGAAACATCGAGCCCCCGTTTTAGTTGTAACTCTTGTGCAGAGCTCAAAAAAATCCATCTGGTTTCACCTCACTCATATATGTTACGGGCTTAAAATATGCTTCTCATGCCTTGTTTTCTGAGCGTGCAATCGACCAACGGATGATCTGCGTATTGGAATTTGCACAAGAGCGGTGCTTGTCGATATAGTTTCTTTTCTCGTCCAGTCTATACACAACAGTTCGTCATTCAAAACAATCGTGAGATGAGGTATTTTTTAATACACTTTTTTTGGTGATGGGTGTTTATTCAACTATGTTCATTAGTTGCGAATGATGTTCTCAGTTTATCGATTTTCCGCAGTCTATGAGCTTCGATGATCTTCTGATATTATATGCTCGTCGATTCCTCCAAACAATTAATTCGTCTTAGGCTCTCTATATCTTCTAGAAATTATTCAAATGCCTCATCATCCTTTTTTTCTCGAACCTCATCATGACTTGATGCCTCTTCGTCCTCGAGCCATACCAATTCAACATGGTTTGTTGATTGTTTCATTATCTGCCGCATTTTTTTGTATAGTTCATGTCATTTCTTACAGAAATTTTTTTTGTCCGTTTTTGTTATCGTTCGCATCAATATCTGTGCAAGTTTGTCCAGTCTCAGTTTTTCCACCATGTAGCAAATGTCTAGTCTTTTAATTCTTGTGTATGTTATCTCCTTCTTCACTGTTTTATATCTTCATTAAAATGCTGAGGATTCTTCTGTGTCAGATCTATCATTCCGCAATTGAATCAAGTATGTCTAGTTCTATCATTCAATGGTATCCGCACATTTCATCGTTAAAAGTTTCCCAGAGTTCTGATGTTTTTCCTTTTTCAAGTTCTTAAGTTCCGGTAAGGTTGTGTCTAAGGTTATTGATGACAGTGTACTAAAAATTTTCTTGTAGTTAATTTTACTGACATTTCCTCTTTTCATTAAACATTATGCCGACTATTCTGGTTAATCCTGCTCTGTACTTTACAGTAAAAAATGTTTTCTCAGCTTGCTAGTTTTAGTTTATCAGCTCAGGAGTTTTACACTTTGTGTCAATACTCGACTTTCTTGATTCATTTTAGATTTTAATTGGCACGTTTATAGAATCTTTCACCTAATTGCCATCCTCGTCTGAGCTGTGATCTAGTGCCCATATTTCATCATTTCAGGTACAAATTGATTTCTAACTTCTGATCAATTTTTCATCTAGTATTTTCTTTCTTATTATCGGTCTGCTCTTTTTATCAAGTGTTCACCATGCGCAATGACATTTCATATTTTCTGTGTTTCGGTGCCTGAGTTGATGATGATATCTGTTATTACATCGACTGACGGCTCTGCGTTTGCGTCGCCTTCTTCCAGTCAACTATTGAAACCATGTTTGCTTCTATTTTTCCCGATTACAAATACTCAATTTTATTTGAGTTTATCTGGGCTCTCATTTCGGTATCTTTTCAATTAATTTTTGCTGCGAGTATTTAATGTTAACTACACTGATTTGTATGAAGTTCTATCTAATTTAATATTTTTAGCAATTTCTACCTAGGTTGAAAGTATCCGGTTTTAAAATCTTTGTAGTAATAATCTTATCTGGCGTATTTAATTTACGTCGTTAAGGTATTTACCCAATAATTTTGAACGGAACAGTTATCGAGTTCATATGAATTTATCAGCATTTGAGGATGAAAGGTATTCAGCTCATAAACCGGTGAAGGACATTTGGGTAGTTTAATTTTTCCTGACTCATGAAACGCTACCTTTGGGCAGTTGTTTAACATTTCAAAGACAAAGTTTGTTGGGCAGTTGTTTGAACTTCCCTAAAGCAAAACCGTTAGGCAGTCGTTCAAAATTTCCAAGACCAAAGATATAAGGCAGTTGTTTGAAGTTCCCAATGAAAAATTGTTGGGCTTTCTTTGCAATTAGTTTTGGCTTTTTATAACTTCCCAGGAAAAAGTTTTTGAAATGTTGGGCAGTTGATTGAACTTCTCAAGCTCAGAAAAAACTCACATTTACTCAAAACTCGAGTAAAATTCGGCAGAGGTTTGAAACTCTCCAAAACCGTTTGTTGATTATACTGACATTTCACACAAGAAAAACTTTGATTTATTTATTGATATATCAACAAAAATAAACTATACAACAATTTCAGGACTAAAACTATTATGCAGTTATTTGCCAAGAACAAAAGTAGTTTTTTCCCAAGAACAAAAGTTATGGACTTCTGCTTGAACTTCCCAAGGCTCAAGAAAAACTAATTTCCAGCTGTTGCTTAAACTCTCAAGACTCAAGTGGAAAAGTGCTGAGTTTTTGATCGAACGTCCCCAGACAGAAATGGTCAGCCGGTTTGAGAACCTCTCCAGACCAAACTTGTTTTTCAATTGTTTGAACTTCTGAGTAAATAGGAGAACGTAGATTTGGCCAGTTTTTTGAACCAGCAAGACTCAAGTGAAAAAGTGTTGGGCAGTTGTTTGAATTCAAAATAACATCACAGTCCAGAATAATTGGGTAATTGCTTGTACTTCACAAAAATGAAAACCATTGGACAGTTAGTTGAAGTTCCTATAGCTCCGTAAAGTTTACTTTTCAAATAATTGTTTGAACTTCCCTAGACTCAAATGGAAAAATGCTGGGCAGATGATCGAACTTCCTGAGTTAATAACCCTTCGGAATTTGTTTGAACTTCCCAAAACTCATGGCAGTGTAATTTGGGTCAGTTGTTTATAATTCCGAACACTCAAGAAAATAAATATTTTTGTTAATTTTCTCAAAAATCAAGTTAAATGTGATTGACAAATTAAATGAAAAATTTTGGTCGGCTCGTAAACAGCGAAATTTTAACGAAATGACAGACGAATGAGGAAAATTTAGCTTGTATACAAAGAATTGTTCCAGAATGTCTTGCCACGCAAATTTGTGAAAAATTAATTGATATTAAGAAGACTTTGAAATTTAAAAAATAAGCTTTTATTGTTATCAGAAAGCCCAATCCTCCACGGCTCAGACTTTCCAAAACTTTCCTCTAAACGACCTTTTGTATTGCTACTGTTTTTTCGTTGATGGTACCGATGCTATAATAATTCTTAGTCGACGATGTCAAATGTAAATTGTCAGTAGTAAGACCTTGAAAATTTGCAACTTCTATCCCCCATAGAACTAGTCATCAAGTTCAGCTCCGGTAAAAACTACCAATACTTGATGGATCAAAATTCTCTCAAGGTAAACAAGTAAAATTTTTTGTGCAAAATCTGCTCTCCTTAAAGCTGCTCAAGTCGCAAAACGCGGTAGAGGTTATAATCAATTTCTTTTGCATCTATAGCTGATACATACAGGACTCTTCCGGAAATTCAATTTCGTGGTTGCTCTACTTTTTTTTCGCAACTTGCTCCTCACTTTTTCTCTTAAAAGCTTAATTGTGTCCTGATCATATGTTCTCTTTTCATGTTCACTTTTCAGCTGTCCCAGTTGATTTTCTCAAATGGTGTTGAATATGTCAGCGATAACAGAATTCTGTTTTGTTCAAATTTTTCGTTGCTCCGGGGGTTTAGTTCTTTAATTTTTTAGTTTATCATTTAAAAATTTTCATCC
>NW_026971159.1:0-20633 GCF_963678635.1 Symsagittifera roscoffensis
ATAAATAAAATAAAAGTTGAAACTGCACTTAAATTTTGGAGTTTTTTGTTTTCCAAATAATAAATTTGAACCATGCGGGAGGTGCTTTTGAAGTTGATTAATCAACGTGTCAAGGGCTTCAATTTAGCATCTAGCAAATAAATCTCGGAGGATATAAAATGGGCTCAAAGGTGCGCCCAAAAGTAATATAAAAAAGACGCATAAAAAGAATTAAAGGCGAAATTTTGTAATCTGAAAACTGTTTTATCTAAGCATTAAATCTAGTAATACCATGTTGGCTCTGTTATGATTCATTAAAAAGCGGCCTAAAAACAGTCAAGCTTAAAATATACTGCGTATTTCAAAGGGCGTAATATAATAAGTGGAAAAGGAAAAAGAAAGAATGGGATGATATTCTTTCCTCAGGGACAAACCTGGAGGAGCAAAGTAAAGAACAAGAGGACTAAAAAATAAAGAAAAAACATACTGAAGGAGAGAGAAAAAAAACGAGAGAGTCCAAAAAAAACAGCGGGATATGGTGGCGAATTGAGGGGAGAACGACGCAAGACCATAGCTCTGTTTAATACGGCGTCACCATCCGCGGGCGCAACTGCCCTCAAACACCGGCTTCAAAACCGAATTATCAAATAGCCGACTTCAATCAAAAAACATACAAGCTTTTCAGTTTTGTTCAAGAAAAAAGTGGTCGAATCAAGCAAAAAAAAATCAATTCATCTAAAAAATGGAAGTTTCATCAACAAAAAATATATTAATAAAAATAGTAACTATTTATTTTTGTTTCATTTTCTCAATTTTTTGGCTAATTGAGCGTAAGTTTTGAGGTCGTGTCGTTGCGTATAGCATGACAGCAGCAGTGTTTGAAGCATCGCTGGATGCCTTTGAAGGCCTTTCACTTCCAAAATTCACACTCAAGGCACTAAGTGCTAAAGGGGAACAAAATTAGAGAAACTGGAAAATTGCAGAAAAGGAGAAATTGGAAATTTGAAAAAATGGTTAAATTGGAAAATTTACAATTCGCATATCATCTACAGTGAAGAGCAAATGGGGTAGAAGATATTGAAACAAATTCAGTCCAGTTATAAATTTTTATCTCTCTTTATAACTCCCAATTATTGCCCGAAATCGGAATGCGCATGCTTCAAACTCAGTGGTATGAAATGACAAGCCCAGAGAATTCATGCCCAATATACCCGCCTGGTCGTAGTCTCTGCCGGGTAAAATGTAAAGAATGGAGTACTTCAACTGAATTAATGCTTTTATTGAGGAATAAGTCCAGTTTTCACACTCAATTTAGATATTTGTCAAATTGGCAGCCAAATGGTAAAAGTATAGAATCACCATCAATAAATTGGCGTATTTTGCCCTGGATTTTAAGCCTTTGTACTTTCTGATTATGATGCGAATTTGTGTCTTTTAATGGCAATGATTATCACAAAGTCGGCACTTATTCACAGTTCACAAAGCTCAAATTTGATCTACGACAAATCACATCATAAATTTTCACAACCTGATTTGTTGAAAGCCAGAAAATGACACAAAAGTAACAACACTGCTCGCAAAGCCCTGAATGTTCCGACCGCATTTTAAAGTCTATGGAGTAGTTTTTGCTCTTAAAAATGGGTCAGTTAATATCTGAGTTTTTTGGGTGAAAAAAAACTTGTTTGGGTGAAAAATGAGTGATTTATTGTTGAAAATCATCCCCCATAAGCTAAATAAATATTGAAGGGGAAATATATATTCAAACTTCAGTCAAAATCAGTCAAAATTGCTAGTTAAAAAGTCAAAATTGTGTTTGGATAGAATAGTCGGAACAATAGCGGACAATTTCATTTCAAAGAGTGAGGTCCATTTCTCCGAGATGAAAGGGAACTAAAAAAAAGACTTGTTCAGATCTCTAAGTTCAAACAAACACTTTGTTGATATCCGTTGATTGAGGGCAATATCAAGTTTTAATATCAAATTGAACATAACGACAGTAACAAAAAAACTCCTCCATAGTTTTCTCTCTCTCGCACTCCTTGACTTTGCGAGAAAACCGATAGGGTTGGATGAGTTTGTTCAAAAGATTTGCCCGGAAACTGCGACGGATACCCAAAAGTGAGACTGTGAAATGCGACGGTAGCACGGCGTCTGCCTATTGACGAATTATCACTACCGCAACCCAGGGTGAATCTACCCACAGCACAGGAAATGAAGGCGTTTACGGATGGTAAGAATCGATTAAAAACTTGAGCTTGCTCCGTCTACATTATTTGAAAAAAGCACTTTGCAGGTTCGAGAAAAGAATGAAGCGAGAAAAGCCAATTACAGTGATAACTGTTACACAGTGTTTCGACTCCAGAAATCGCAAAGAAAAATGGTTAAAATATTGTTTTTTTTTCAAATAAATGTTTTTTCTGTTTTTGTTGTCATTTTTGGGGATGGAATATTCCAGGAAGCATTACAGTTACCGGCATTTTTTGAACAGTTTTTTTTTCAAATCGCCTACCAAAATTTTAATTAAGTTTTTGATTTAACAGGAACTTTTCAAAATATGACTGAAAAGGCTTCAATGGCTTCGCAACAACTCGCAACAAAGACGACTCGTTGGAAAAAGAAAGCGGCGATTCACAAAAAGCGAAAATTAACTTAAAACGGAAAGTTTTTGGTTTTAAGCCGCCGCAGGGCGCTTTACGCGCGCATCGCCTGTTCGCGCCGATAACCGGCTCTGAATTTTGCTAATAATCCTTTTCTCTGTTGGCAAGCTCGCAACACGTTGGCAAAACTGTGGTGGTGAGTATATTGCAAGTTGTCTCCTAATGCAAGTTGTACCAATTTACCATAATTTAGCCAGGAAAAAACCTAAACCCACGAAAATTGATATTAGGGTCGTTATAATTTTACCGTGATCTCAGATCATAATAACTTCAAAAACCTAATTTCGAAACTCAATGCATTACGAGGTCAAGCTGTGCACTGGATAGGCGCACAATTTGTTGTTCGTAGATCTCTGGAATCCATGTTAAAAAAAGTCTATGAAAATGGTAAAGTTTTGTCGAAACAAGCAAAAAAAAACGGAAGAATAAAAATACAAAAGAGCATTCAGAAAAAAAACACAATTTCGCCATTTAAGATGAACATGCATGGGTGAGGCTTTCACATTAAGATCGACAAATCGTGTATTCGATAACCTGGCGCTTGGCCAAGAAAACGAGACCATGTTTTTGCAACAAAAGGGATGCAAAAAAGTTACCAGGCAAGAATTTGATCAATCGTACTAAAATAAATTTTGCAGTGAATCTCAAAGCAGAAAAAAAAAACATGAATGTCGTGAATTACAAAAACGGAATTTTTAAGCCTAAGATCTTCCATTTTGCGTAGAATCTATGCGCTTCACCCTGGAACAGCATTCCAAAAATTTGGTGGACAAGGGATGCTCAGGTGATTTCTCTGACACCGTAAAAAATCTGCAATAATTTTTTCTGACTATGTTATACTAGCAACCCAATTTTTTCGCAGAACATAAAACAACAAAAATATCTTTTATATAAAATTTGACCTTATATAAAAAAGTTGGACAATTTAACTTATAAAATCATTAAAACATATTTGCAAGAGCCGTCAATTACTTTGCAACTAGCACAGAGTCTTCCAGAAAAAAACCATTTCACAAAACCAATTTTCTTCTGCATAAAACTTCTTTTTTCTATTTTTTGGTAATCACGTAAAAGATGTCACGTTAATAAAAGTTACTAAGGAATTTTCCTGAAGAAACTTGAATAACATTTGAAAAAATGTTCCCAAATTTCAGAAAAAAACTCGAACTATGACTGAAAAGATGTTGAAAAATACGGCAATCACAGATCCTACAAAGCATTGGAATCTAATGTTTAAACTACGAACATTTTTTTGATGATGTTCTAATTGCTTTTAGTGTTAAGTAGTCTTTTATTTATTTAACACCGTCAAAAATTTTTAACCCAAAATTGTCCACAAAGAGCTTCTATAACGGATAACTAGACATTGCTTGGCTATAAAATGGACGCCAATTTTTAAAACGCTTTCGAATAGCAAAACAAGTTATCAATCAAAAGCTGAACTAGAGGGCTATAAAAAAGCAGTAATTATCTTCTATATGTATCAGTTCCTAATTTTAGTTTGAAAACAAAAACGGGAAGGAACTAACTTATCTCTGGAAGAGTTTCGTTTCTCGGACACATGAAACTCCTACTTTAAAAGTTAAATAATCCATTCCACCAGGAAATTTCAGAGAACCACTCCTCTTTTTTTTTCAAATTTAGTATGTCATAAGCACTAAAATAGTTTGTAAGTTCATTTTTTTCAAGTCTATACAAAATTTGGTGAGAATTTCATCATTAGTAATTTTTCGGAGCTCAAAAATCCTCTTTTTTTTCTAGCCCAAATTATTGATTTCTGTTTCAAATTTTTTACAATTTCTCTTTGCCACGCTCGAAACATGAAGTTGATTTTCTGAATCTTTGTTACTTCATATCTGCTTCTCATTTCCTCCTTTCTGCACTCTTCTAAGAATGTTTTTGATGAACACCAAGCTCACTTTCTGTTTCTTTGCAGCATCGTCTTTAATCAAGAAAATCTCAATTTACTGACAACAAAATTTGGCTCTGTAAATTTTTTTTTCCTTCTTTCTGACTTTCTTTCTTTCTCTCTCTTTCTCTCTCTTTCTCTCTCTCTCTCTCTCTCTCTCTCTTTCTCTCTTTCTTGCTACAGAAACGAAAGCTGTTGACGCTGACTCGTAGAGCGTTCTTCTCAAGTTTATCAAAATTTAGTTTCCCTGATTATCCAGCTAGTTTTTTTAAAATAAAAAAAGATCAACTCGCGCTTTCAGAGTATAAACAGTCACATTTCCTGCTAGGTGCTCTGTCTTATTGCACCTATAAAACAATACAGTCTTAAGACTTTTTCTGAATTTCACTCTAAATTTTTACTTAATTTTATCAATATACAAAAGGTACAAAACTGCTTCAGAAGGCTTTTAAAGGGTGATCGACAAACAAATTATTTTAGTTAAAACCTCGACTACTTCATCAAAATTATTTTGCAATTTTTCAGTTCTCGTATAATAATTAACTACGTTAATTATTATTTTGCAATTTTTCAGTTCTCGTATAATAATTAACCTCGACAATTCATCAAAATTATTTTGCAATTTTTCAGTTCTCGTATAATAATTAACTACATTGACGTTCAAGTTAACCGAGGCTAATTCTTCAATCAATCGCTGCAGTCACCGTCGTTTAACGCTTTAAATCGTCTTACACAAAACAGCCAAAGCTTTACTTTCTTTGCATTTTAGAGATTTCAAAAACAAAAGTATTACTTAGGTCCACATTGAGCCAATTTATACGAAACAAGCAGCAATTTGTTTTTGAAAAACTTCTCTCTTTTTTTGAAAATGATTCTTTTTGTTTCAAAATGGCGTCATTTAAACAACCGTGCACAGTGTTTCTCATTTTTTACTTGATTCAAATTTAATCCAACTAATAAAGAAACTGTCTGGCCTCGATCTGATACGCATGAAACGCTAAGCCAATTTTTGTTTTCAGTAAATTGAGGTCTTCTTGATTAAAGACGATGCTGCAAAGAAACAGAAAAGGAGTTTGGTGTTCTCTGAAAACAATTTTTTCTCTGAGTTAAACATTATGTTCGAGCCATTTTGCCCTGAACAATTATCTCCTTGTAATATAAACCAAAAGACTTTTCAATATCATAATAAACAAGACTGCTCGTATCAGGGCGAAGCCCTGAAAGTTCCGACTGCCTTTAAAGGTTTATGGGGCAGTAAAAACAAAAAGTAATAAACAAAATTCTAAAATTTGAAATTTCCTATGAAAATCATCCCCCCCCCCACACGCCATGTAAAAAACAAAAGGATAGGTTTCGCTCCTTTTAAAAAATCAATTATGGCAAATAAGCTTCTTTCAACCAATTTGGAACGATTTCTATGACGGATTAACTCTCCGCTTACGCGTTAATAGCGCGAATTATATCGAGCGTTAATTGTTCCAAATTGGCCAAAATGGCAATATTTAAACCCCCCATAACTTTACAAAAAATGATCACAGGTGAAATATCTTGTCAAATTTGAGCTTAGGACAACAATACATTTCGAATGATATTTTAAAAGTTCCGTCAAAAATGGCTAGTTAAAAAGTCGAAGTTTGTCTGAAGAAAAAAAAACCCACCCCGAGCTTGAGACGAGATTTTGCTACGATGAATTAAGATCCCCCAACAATTTTACACATGTTTCTCAATTAACTTGCCAAGTGAAATTATCGAAGTGAACAGTATGTCAATTATCATCTATCATTCTTTCTATCTCTCTCTCTCTCTCTCTCTCTTCTCTCTCTCTCTCTCTCTCTCTCTCTCTCTCTCTCTCTCTCTCTCTCTCTCTGCGTATAAAACTCCTTTTTCTCCTTCCTTCGCTTTCGTTTATGACGCGGAACTGCTCTGTGAACACTGAATTATTTGTCACCTTGCCCTGTCTCAGCCGCTTGTCTTATTATCGTTTTGCTCTGTTAACCAAATATTAGTTTGCATGCTGTCAGTGAATTAAATATTTGCGTAATTTGGTTGGCTGTCACTTGCGTAACTTTACCCATCAACAGTGAAAATAGAGAACGATAAGAGAGTAGCAAATAACGTGCAGCCAATAAAAATGCAACGTGCAGCCAAGAGGCACCGTGTTGTGTGTGTGTGTGTGTGTGTTTGTGAAACCCAAAAACCAGCTTAAAAAAGGCTGCAAAATTAACCAACAAGATTGACCGCGTAAAGTTTGTTTTTAACGCAAAACTTGCGAGCACTTATATCCGCAAACAGGATTTGTAAGTGGAACGAATAAAAAATAAGTCATGAAAATGTACCGGCAAAAATCCAATGATTTTCCAAAAATTTGATTTCAGCGATTATAATGCTTTGTGAAATACCATTTAAATTTTTTCTTTTAACTTAAACGGGAACTGAAAAAGGTTTTAAAAATGTTACACAACTAAACTTTATAAGTAAATTAAAAAAAATGCAAAAACATTCAGTTACCGTGCATTTATTATGAAATGTTACCAAAAAATTTTTCTTAGTTTAAAAGTCTCTTTGAAAAAATACAAACATTATTAAAATAGTTTTTATCAAAAAAAATTGCTAATGACCCACTGCCCACAAGAATTTGATTCTATTTTTTGAAAAAAAAATTAATTTGATACGTAGTGACAGTACATTTTCTTCTTTTCTTCTTTAAAGTTAGGTTTTGAGTGTTTGCTGCTGTAAACAGGATAGAAAATTCTAGACTTCGCTTGTCTGAACTAAAACTTTAAATAGTTCAAGGTAATTTTTTTCAAATCGGACAAGCGGTTAACAAATTGTAATTATGTTAAGACGAGTTAATTTCACATACAGCAGTAGAATACTTCCAGCTAAAAGTAAAATATAAATGAAAAGGTCTTCAAAAGTATTTGGAAGCCTTAAGTTTTTCTGCTTGTTTTGTTTTGCTGCACAGAATATGGCGTACTCAAATGATCAGTCTGGGCCTGTTACACTTTTTCGATCCGTAAAACAGGTAAATTAATAATTGATATTTTGGAAACACTGTTCTTCTTTGATCAGGCCAGTTACTCACAACCGTACGGATGTTGCAGGATAAATAATCGATGAATGATATTGCTAGATAAGTTTTCAACTCACATGATTACTCTCAAGGCATTGATTTAAATTGGCGCCAAATCAAACAAAAAAACGGTTGCTGTGCAGGTAGCACTATAAAATTCCTAAAATGTAGGAACTGAATAAAATATAGACATTTTTGTTGGTAAAAGTTAACTATGCGTTTTGAATAGTTTTTCCGAAAAAATGAAAGAAAAAATTCAAAAACTTAAGCTAAGTGTTAACGACTCAAATTGAAGTATCAGCTTACCATAATAAGCCTATTGACAGCCTGCGCACTCGCTTTTGTCGCGCGAAACTAGTTTGATAATCGAAGTTTTAACGCGGTTTCTCTCGACACTGAGAAAAAATTTTGGAAACTAATAGAGTAGTTCCAATCACGACTAAAAGGGCTTTAATTTGATATGTATCAGTCAACCCAGCAACCCAGTCCGATAGATTGGTTCTGCATGAAAAAGAAGTTAAGAAATTAAAACATACCCGAAGACAACGTTCTCGCGTCTTTAAATGATTGAATAGTTAAAAGTCTTTTTGTAGTCAAATTTTTACGAACAAATGAAACTTGTACTGAGGTTTAAGGAACGCTCATTTTGGATTTTTTTCTGCAAAAACTTATTGGGCTACACAAGAGGTTTCTTTTAATGTAATTTTCTCACCCATTGACCCAGTAACTTTGACCTTTTTTCAGGTCAAAATTTAAGTTCGAATGTTGCAAAATTCTGCTAAGACTCCAAGCAAGTTTTGTCGAAAGTTTTTTGTCTTTTGTCAGCCTATCTTAAAAAAAACGCGTTTTAAAATTCATATTTAATTATTTTCGTCTGGATAATTTAAATCAGTACTGTATGTAATAGATGATCATTAATTATTCATTGCTCTTTATACGCAATAAAGATCCGCAAACAGGAATTGTAAGTTGAACAAATATGAAAATGGTAATGAGAAACGTACCGAAAAACTAATGATTTCTCAAAAATTCAAATTCAGCGACTATAATGCGTTTTGAAATACCACTTAAGTTTTGTTTCTTTGCTTGTTTATGCATTATTTATAAACTCATCAAGAAAACACGAAAAAAAAAACTAAAACAGGGACTGAAAAAATGTTTAGCAAAATAGTACAAAGGGGGATCCTTTAGGTCGGCAGGGGGTCGAAACCCTGACGGGGGAGCGTCCGCAACCACCCCGCCCTTAAAACCGCTGCTGGGCAGTGAACGAAAATAGTGTGTGGTATTTTGGTGCCTAGCGCGCTTCAAAAGTGAAAAAAAAATCAATCACTGCAAATTTGAAAAACTGAAAAAGTTGGATAGCATGTTCAAAATTTAAAACATTAGAATTGAAACTCGACCTTGAATTAGTATACAGCCGAGATGATGAAAAAAACGCGGCTTGTTAAAATGAGTTTGATAAAAAGATCTTCCAACTAACCTTTTGATTTCCACTCGACAAAGGTCGGCGAAGTTCGTTCCAGGTTGGTCCCTGAAACAGAAACGGAAAAATTGCCCCCCTTAGGCGCTCTTTTCTGTTGGATCCCTATTTTGCGGTGGTGGGGCTGAGGTGTTAATGACTGAATACGTGACCGAGAGAATTTGGGGGGACATATTGAGTTGAGAGATGCGGGTAGAGTGGCAGCGCAAGCGTGATCAGAAGTGGGGTCAATGAAGTGTTTGCTGCGGACTCCTGTGGCGCTATTTGGACGCTCTACTTTTTCTGGGTCCATAATCAGAACTGATTCAATTTTTAATCTTCGGTTTTAAATTTGTGGAAACAAATCGTACATTTTTCTATAGAGAGAGAATTTATCAGCATTTATTGAAACATTCGCATCACCAGTTTATAAGATATTTCAGGGTGTATATAGGCAATATAGAAGTAAATGGCTGGAGTCAAAAATGAATTCAATAAAAAGTCAATCAATTCCTATTCTTGCTCAAAAAAATTTCTTGTAAAAAATTCAATCAATTTTGATCACTTCCCAAATAAATTAACTTCAATAATTTCAAAATTCCTCTACAATAAATTCAATGACGCCAATTTTTGGTTTCAATAAAATAAAATTTGAGTTGTTTAGAATACGCGCGTTCAATAATGTCAAATTAGTGAAATTTGGGAGTGAGCATAAATTCAAGTTAAGACTATTCTGGTTGGGGGAATTTTTCATGTCAAATTATTAGTTTGACTGGGATAAAAGGGCTTTGAGAACGGTTCGCCCGGCATGATTGCTTAGAAGTCGACAAATTACTCCAAAATATGTATTTTCAAAGTTTGGGTCACAAATGTTATTTGCAAAACACGCGCAATAATCACCGGGTTGTTTACAAAGTTTCGCCCAGGGAGTCGTGTGGTAAGTTTGATTGAGTGCATTATGTTTTGGGCAATTTGGGTGAATGTTTACCTGGGCAAGTTAGGAGGCAGTCGAGAAATGAGGTTGCTGGTGGGTCGCAGCTTGTGCTGCTTTTTTTGGTCTCTTTCTCACCCGCACCTGAAATAGAACTATAACATAATAACGTAATCATAGATAGAGAGAGAGAGAGAGGGAGGAGAGGGGGAGGGGGGAGGGAGGAGGGCGAGGGGCTGAGGTGAGCAAAACTCAAAGTCTAAAACTGAACTGGATTTTTAATCATGAATGTCGGTTTCGTTGGTTATTTAGAAAACTGGTTTGAATTTGACTATGGTGTGTTGAATCTTTTGAAAGTATATTGAAGTACATTGTTTTGTACAGCTCATAAAATAATTTTTATGCCGATTTTTGTGCTACCTTACCATTGCTTTAGGGCATTTAACTTCCTCGAAGAATCTTAGATGAAAGCAACCCAAGAGTAATTATCGTTTTTATTGTATTTTGAGACGTCTTTTTTGACATTTCTGGGTCGTGGTTGTTATATTCAACCCTGGTCGTGGTTGTGGCTTCATGATCTTATGATCAGACGGTTGTGGTTTTATGATCAGACGGTTGCGACCAAATTTTAGTAATTCCAGACTGCCGCGACCGAAATTGGATATTTTAAGACCGCCACGACCAAAATTTGGTATTTCCAGACTTTGCGGACCAAGGCAATTCCGAAGGAAAGTTAACCGCGACCGGCTCGACCGAAGGAAATTTAACCGCAACCGGCGCGACCGAAAGAAACTTAGTCGCGGCGGTCAAAAAAATTGTCGCTGCGCTCGAAAAGTTAGTCGCGGCGGTCGAAAATTAGTCGCGCTATGGTCGAAAAATTATTCGCGATGGTCGAAAATTTAGTAGCGGTGGTCAAAAATTAGTCGAAGCTGTCAAAAAATTTTTCGCGGCATGGTCGAAAAATTAGTCGCGGTAGTCGAAAAAATAGTGGCGGTGGTCGAAAGTATAGTCGCGGTGGTCGAAAGTATAGTCGCGGTATGGTCGAAAAATTAGTCGCCGCAGTCGAAAAATTAGACGCGGCATGGTCGAAAAATTAGTCGCGGCGGTCGAGAAATTAGTCGCGGTAGTCGAAAATATAGTCGCGGTTGTCGAAAGTATAGTCGCGGTATAGTCGAAAAATTAGTCGAGGCGGTCAAAAAATTAGTAGCGGCTGTCGAAAAATTAATCGGGGCTGTAAAAAATTGGTGGCGCGGTCGAAAAGTTTGTCGCGGCATGGTCGTAAAATTAGTTGAGGTGGCCAAAAAGTTGATCAAGATCAGCGCGACAGAAGAAAAATATCCGCGATTGGCGCGATCGAAAAAAAAATTAATAGCAACTGGCGCAACTGAAGAAAAGTTAACAGCAATCGAAAAAAAAGTCTGGAGAAAAATGTTTCAAAAGAATTTGAAGAAACTGTTGAAGTGTGTAAAAGTGTAGTATCGGAAAAAGGTTAGTGTTCAAATTTAATTGTAGGTAACTGTTAGGCATCAAATCGAAATCTTACTGCACTGTTCCATTTCAGATCGTATCGGACGTTAGAGATCGCAAGGTCACGACAGCAGGTATCCAGACAGAAGGAAACAAATTGATAGCACTTACATAAACTCAAGCAGGTCTCCAGACAGAAGGAAACAAATTGATAGCACTTACATAAACTCAAACTGGTCCCTATCTCATTCGGGTAACAACAAATAAATTTTAAATCGTAGATATAAAATTTATCAACTCATTGTTTCTTTTGTTATGGGTACATGTTACTAATTCAGTTTTAGTTTAAATTGAATTTTCAGGCAGACTTGCCAAACCTCTCTCTAAGGTTTTTTTCTCTTCATCATGTTACTTGTGCTCTATTTGATGGATCATGACTCCCCCCATTTTATCAACTCCTCGTCGCTGTCGCGTTGATTTTCTTGTTGCCGCCACGCCTTGTCTTCGTTTGCCACCGACGGTTTTCGGTGTTATCTCCTTGTCCGTTCCCGACGGTACGTTTTCTCCCCCGCTCGCCGTAATCTTCGCCGTTTCGTCCCTTTCGACTTCCCAATCGCTATCCTCATCTTCCTCGCTTTCGTCCGCGCTGTACTCTACTATACGATGTTTCGTTGATTTCCGCGCGTTTTCCATCTCTAATGGATCCTTTTCGGCCTTTCTTTTGCACTTTGTGGGTTCACTTGGTTCCGGGGTGCTCTTTCGGGACTTACTAGGTCCTGGGGTGCACGCGTCACTTCTATCCTCAATTTGGCTTTCTTCAGCCGCCGATCTAAAAGAAACACCACTTCGCCTTAGTACGACCCTTTTTCCATCTGCACCGTGTTTTAAGTTAATTTTTTTTTAATTTTCAATGGTAAACGTTTATACCTTCTCGGGTCCTTCGGGTCCGTTTTTCCAGTCCTTTGGTAGACTGTTGTGCTGGTCTTATGCCTTTTGAGGCATTCTGGTGCTTTTGGTATTTTTCCTGTTCCCTTGGGATCCTATACCTCCTGAGCCTTGGGATTTGTTTCGATTAGCTCCTCATCCTCCAAAACACTTCGGGTTTTTCTATTCTCCGGGGCGCTCCTCCTTTCCCCTTATACCAAGTCGCTCCTCTTTTCCCAATCTAGGGTTAGCTCTACATCCGGGAGATTACCCGCCTTGTCTAAACAAGATAACTTCTGGTTAACAACATTTGATCAGTTTAGATTTTTCAATGATGGTTTTTTCGTCAAATTTTGCAGAGCCGTATTCGCTTCTCTTCCATGATAAGCCTCAAAAGACGTTAGCTTAGTCTTAGAATGTGGCACAAAACGTAGCGCGCTGAGCGCACGGGATATCTCTACCCAAACTTTTAGTTTTTATTTTCCTGGAGATAAGTTAGCACGTAATTTTTTGTCGACCCAATTGTTCGTTCGACCATTCCCGTCGCGCGATGGTCCTTAACCGGAGATTTAATGAGTTCAATAACTTCGTAATTACAGAAATTTTGAATATCAGTTGAGAAAAATTCAGTTGCCTGATCCATATGCAATTTCCTTGGGTATCCATGAGTATTTATGTACTTCCTTAGGAACCTTAATACATTTTTAGACTTGTTACTTGAACAGACATACGCCGACGGCCAATGCGGAAAAGTGTCTACTGCTACAAGTACATACTTCTTTCGACCCCTTAATTAATTGACCGGGCTCCAGAAATCTAATTGGACCAAATCATTCGGTTCCTTAGGTACATAAGTTTCCCCCCATGTCACTTTTTGGAATATCAAGTTTAAGATTTTTACCTGCTTCTAAGCAGCTTTTGCAGTACTTTGCTGTAGCGGCAATGTTCCTGTGCATTAGTGGTATCCATACATCCTTTGCGGCTGCAAACATTTTGTCGCGCCCATGGTGGTTAAAATGCAAACGATTGAGTACTGCTGACGACATGTCCTTCGGTATGGCCAACCGGCCATCCATCCACAGGCAATTTTCACGTACGGAAAAGTCATTGTAGTGTTGAGCGTAATATTGCCACAGTTTTGTTATGATGTCCTTGGCTCGTGGGTTTTTGTCTCTGATTGCATCTCTGATTGTTTTCATAATAGGGTCTTTTTCCAGATTTGCTTCTACCAATTTCAGAATCAGGATCTCAGGATAATCTAATTTTCTAACGACTTTACTGTCGGATGTTACTATTGAAAAAATCCATTTATCGTTCTGCACAAGTGGGTAGGATAATCCGGGAAACTGGTGGGGAAATGAGATAATCGTTTTTAACTTTTTAGAATTTGTCTGTTTTTGAGCAACTTTTGAAGGTGGTTTTAATTCAATATCCGAATCAGAACTGATACTGGGTGGTTGGTTTAACCGATTGAGAACAACATTAAGGTTCACATCTCCAGATTTGGTTGAAGTGTTAACAATGGCGGAAGTTGGTGGGTCAGTTTTTTCAGGTGAATTCATCATATTTTTATTACTCATTTTATTCATATTTTGAATTTTCCAACTAGAGTTTACGTATTGAGAACAACGTCTGATTTTCTTTCTTCGGCATTTGCATATTTCCGCCGGTATGCAAATATCTCGATTCTGATTGGTTAACCGCCGGTTGCATGTAAACACGCCCTCTATTGAGCGCTTGCGCTCACGGTGAGTTTTTGCATATTCATCTTTTCTTTTATTCCCATTGGATGGAACTGTTTTCGTTATAGCGCAACATGACTGATCACCCTCAACCGTCAGTTTTCTCTGAATTATTTTCTTTTTCTGACCCCTAGGCTTCATTTGATCCTTAGGATTCAATGCTGCGTTTATCATGTTTATTTTCGCAACTGTAAAACTTTCGTCATAATGACTCGGGTGCCTCTGCGGACGGAAACCGAGACAAATAGTCTGCCATTCCCATTTTGGACCCCTGTCTATGTTCAACTTTAAAATTGTACGGCACTAATCGATCGTACCATCGAGTTCATCGGCTGAAAAACGTTTTTTTTTTCCTTTTGGTGAAAAACTTAACAATGTAAGTAGTGCCTTGTGATCCGATATAACTGTAAAATAACGGCCATATATATAATTTTGAAATTGTTCCGTGGCCCACACTACTGCGAGTAATTCTAATTTATTGGTAGAATACTTTTTCTCAGCCGGATTAAGATAGGAGATACAAAATACTTATCCGAGCACTCTTGTAATTTTACGATTTGACCTTCGTTTATCAGCGGATGAATTTCTTTATCTACTTTGTCTTGAAGACTGATAGGCACCCGGCGCCCCTTTTGTTGTATCGGCTTCAGGCTTTCGAAGAAATCGGCTCTTACTTTAGCGTTCCGGATCTTTCCTATTCTAGTAAACAAATTTGGGTACAACTTACAGAAATATGTCTGCAACTCATCATATTCCTCCTCTTCTTGGCTGCTCCCTTCCCCTGTGATTCCCATCACTTTCTTTCTTTGCACCAACTCCAGGTCTAGGGTGCCCATCAGATCGCGCCCCAGGATTGACTGATGATTTCCAGATATTACAGACACTTGTGCTGGTGCTGCCCAACCGTTCAACGACATTGTCACTGCTACCTTCCCCAGTATGTTTATTCGGTTGTTATTGTAGTCCAAGAATTCATCTTTTGAAGGTTGTAACTGAATATTCGCTTTACCTAATGTTGTTTTCAGGTCCGTCATGCTAAAAATTGTGACTGTGGATCCGCTATCTATCCACAACCACATTTTCTTCCCTGACACCTCAACCTGGACTCGGGCCCCAGGGATCTTCAGTTCAGTCTCGTTCTTTTTTCTTTTGATGGACATCACCATGTAGTCGTCCGATCCTGACGCCATGGATTAATTCTCCCCGCTTCCCTGCTGATTCACCCACGCCACTGGATCTTCTGCCAAATCAGTCACACTCTGCATGCTCTGATGGTGCTCATTTTCATCTCTGACTAAGCCGACTCGTCTACGTCCTCTCCATTGGTTAGTACCCCTCCTAATTCCTCTGCATGCTCGTTCAAAGTGTCCCAGTTTCCGGCACGAGTTGCATGTTGCTCCTTTTGCAGGACAATTTGCTATATGATCAAGAGTAAATTCGGCGCGTCGCAATTATAACACCTACGGTTATTTTCGCTTCCCCCACTGCTTGATCCTTGGGTGTATCCTCCACGTCCCCCTTGTCCCCTTCTTATATTATTGACTCGTTCTTGCTTTATAGATATCGACAGCGCTGATGAAGCCGGTTTTCCAGTGTATGATTTATATGCACGCTCACCACGTTCATAAGATAATGCGATCCTGTAGACTTCCTCGGGTAACTTTGTTGATCGCGATGATTCTCGTTGGCAATCCGATTCCCGCATGTTCATAATAAAAATATCACGAACATTTTCTTCCGCATTTGCAAAATCACATCTGCCCGCCAGAGCGCTCAATTCCGCGTGGAATTTCTCGAACGTTCCGTGCTCCTTCTGTTTCTTCCATAGAAAAGTCCCCTCTCATGGGTTACATTACGATCACGTTGGAAAACATTTTGCATCTCGTCAAGGACCTGTGGGTAACGTTCCGTTTTAACATTCACCGCCGGTTTTCGTGCTTTGAATATCCGTTGCGCTTCGTCTCCAATGCAGAGGTATAGATTAGGATTCAACTTCTTTTCCGCATCGATACGGTTTTTTCCATTTACCTCCTCTGGCAACGCTGCAATAGCCGCCGCATTTAAAGTACGCGCAAAATAAAAATCATCGGGATCAATGTGATATTTTGCTATCATCCCCCAGTGAAATTTGTTTATCCGCTTCTCCCAGTAAACCGGAGGTTCCGGTGTTCGTGCATCCGAAAATGCTATTATATTAAGTGGATTTTTCCCCCGCCTTTTTTCTCTGCTGACTGCGCCATGTTGAAGTGTGTAAAAGTGTAGTATCGGAAAAAGGTTAGTGTTCAACTTTAATTGTAGGTAACTGTTAGGCATCAAATCGAAATCTTACTGCACTGTTCTATTTCAGATCGTATCGGACGTTAGAGATCGCAAGGTCACGACAGCAGGTATCCAGACAGAAGGAAACAAATTGATAGCACTTACATAAACTCAAGCAGGTCTCCAGACAGAAGGAAACAAATTGATAGCACTTACATAAACTCAAGCAGGTCTCCAGACAGAAGAAAACAAATTGATAGCACTTACATAAACTCAAACTGGTCCCTATCTCAAAACAATCGATTGAGAAATTGACTGATAAACACAACCCCAAGACTAATTTTTTGATCACCGCGACTAATTTTTTGACCGCCGCGCCTAAATTTTTGACCGCCGCGACTGATTTTTTGACCATCGCGACTAACTTTTCGAGCGCGGCCACAATCTTTTGACCGCCGCGACTTGTTTTTCGACCGCCGCGACTAGTTTTTCGACCATCGCGACCGAGATACGGTATTTCCAGAGTTTGTCCGCGACTTAAAATTCTGTCCAGACTATGGATTTTCTGTCGCGCAATTATCATTTCCGCGACTGACAAAGTCGAAAAAATAGTCGCGGAACTCGACCCGGGAACAAACCGCAATACCCACAATCTTGAAGTCCAAATTGAATGCATACTGCATATTAATAGCATAATGACAGTGAACATTAGTTGTTATATTGCATAACAAGATAAATTTTCGGCTTTTTGTAATAATAATCTTATTTTCATTTTGTTGGCTATTCGGCCATACATAAAGCGAGCTCCTGTCAATACCCTCGGAGAAAGTCTTTTGAAAGGAGACTTTCAACGACGTTTAATTTTACTAAGAATGCCTCTTGGTTTTTCAGCGATTTCGGCCCCAATCTACGTGTGTCAGAAGAGGTTCAGGGTACTATAAAATAGTCAATGAAAATCCTCAAATCCACACGTCTTGTCTACCTTTTTTTATTTGCAAAAATCCATGCCGTACAAAAACCTTTATTTAAAATTATATGCTGATATACAGAGCAACCTAGCCCACCTTGCTCGACAGTGACTTGAAACTTCCAATTGGGAGGATCTTCTTCTTCACTCTGGGTACACACAATCACCACTGGTAGTCGTTCATCATTCAACAACACCCATTCCGCCAGATCACTTCCTTTTTCACACTTTTGACCATCGTCGCTCTTGTTTTCATTGTCTTCGCTTGTGACTGATTCTCGTTTTTCTTTTGAATCGCAGAAGTTTGTGGCGTCTTTTTGGTATACAAATACCTCGATGCTAAAAAGAAAACCTCTGATCTCTCAAACATTAAGTAACAGAAAAAACCTGTAGAGGATTTGGCCATTGTATTGCCCTCCTCAACCTCTCCCCTACCCCTATTCCCCCATCCCCGAAAAATGGTTTTTAACTTAATAATTTTTTTTTTCACAGCTCCCAATTGAGAAGAAAATTACAGCAATGACCCAAACTCAAACTAACTTTGGTTCACTTCAGTTTGCAAAACCCTAGTTAAGCTAGTAAAGAATTGATGTATGTGTTTTGGGGACTGGTGAATAAGCCGCCAAGGGTTCATTGTTTAGTTGACAGAGAGGGGAGGAGGATGAGTAAGTTTGGATGTTAATTTAAATGTCTTCGTAAGGGTCATATGAGAGAGGGGCTTGCGCTGAGGGCGCAGAGTAGCGTCAATTTGTGATGTGATCAGGGGACCTGTCATAAGGGAAAGGTCAAATGTCTGGTTATTGATATCCATAATTCACTTTTGCCTTTCAGTTATAATAATTCAGAGCATAAATTTTCAGCAGCGTGAAAAAAAACTGTTATGTGAAAAGTCTATTTTGAAATGCTCATAAAAGTCTTCATTATGATACTTCATTCCACTTCATGTGACGAATAGTGCAGAAGATAAGACATAGGTTCATTACGAGGCCAAACTTTGCTCTAGATAGGCGCACAATTTGTTGTCTGTGGGTCACTTGAATCCAGACACAAATTTTTAACAAAGTTCGAAAACGCAGGTGAATGCCACTAACAATATTTTCATGGATTCCGAACGCAAATACGTGCAACGTAAACTATGCCGGCACAATAGTTTTGTCACGAATTGCGCAACAAGCAAATATAGCTAGTTAATCTGGATTCGGCAAATGTAGCAGATTTTGCAAAAAAATGAGCAGATTACGCAAAAGTTAGCGGATTTGGCAAATATAAGCGGATCGCAGTTTTGTTTTTTATGCTGAGCTTTAATAATGTAGAATTTGGAAGCAAGGAGTTAACTATTGCTGTTGGAAATCATTTGCAAATCTTATAACCGGATTTAATCAAAATAATCGTGGATGTACTTTTTAAGTAGTTTGGTTCAAATTGCCAACAAGCCGTACTGGGGATCTTATTCCGGGAAAAATATCGTTTTCAAAACTAATGAGCAACATCAAATTTTAGGAATCGTGGGCTTTGAATATGGTAATGTGATTTTATCAATTAAAACTGTTCTTGCCTTAATTTCTTCTTTCAAACTGAAATGCGAGTTAGAAAAAAATTGATTGTAGTTGAATTAATCAATCTCACAATAACTGAAAACTATTACAATGAAGGCTGAAATGAAAAGATAAATCAGCAAAAAAATCCATGAAAGTCAATTTCTTTTCAACCTTTCAGTACTTGCGACTGCAAAGGTGTTCATTCACTCAGTATTCACTCTTTCAGCCTTCGAGATTTAGCCAGTGACTTCAAATGTTGTCAGTTATCGGGACTGACCTGTAATGCAATTGAGATTGAATTAGTGGCATTAAGTGAATTTAAAGTATTGGACTGTTGGCAATAAATAATTTGAACTTTTGAAAACATTTGCTGCTGACCCACAAAATTTCAATTTAAAACTGTTATTCCAAGGCCTAACTATATATCAGACAGGACTCCGCAAACAAAATGCGAGTTCCGCTTAAAAGCTTACAATTTGCAGAATCCTCGTACAATTTCAGGATGTAGCTTAAAATGTGCAAATTCTGCTTTCCTTTGTGGATTCCGTGACAGCTCAGTTCAAATGTACACATATGAAATTGTTCGTTTAAGTATTCCGCAAATTGTTCCGGTTTCCGCAAAGTTTGTTGCAGATTCCGCAAAAGTGGCTAGTTAGGAGCAAGTTGAAGCGTTACAGTGCTTCAGCTATTTGTTCATGGAATCCAAAGCACTAAACAAGATGAAAGGCAATGTCGTAGATTCCGAGACAAATCTGTTTTGAGCTTGTTCCGAAATCCGTTTAAAATTCACGAAATACACAATTTTGCCTCGTAAGAATTTGATAAATTAAGAAAACGATCCAACAATGTTCGATAATTGTTCGGAAAATTTAGTAAGTTTCCGCAAAGTTTTCCATTGGTAGTAACCGATTATTAATTATTATGTTTTCAATTGTCAAAATTCTAAGCTATTAGATTATAATGGATTAATAATCCGTTATGATCAAACCAAGTAGAATTCATTTCAATCCATTGTAATTAATTTTTCTCAATTTTAGCTGTTTTTGTTAAATTTGCTGTCGCATTTGTTCAGTTAAGGTTTGCATTTGACTTCAAAATGAGTATTGCTTATTAAATGTTTTATTTTTTTATTCGATTCCTCGAGTTCTCCTCCGGTAATGAAGGTGAGACGGTAAAATGCGGGAGATGGGGTAAAAACGATGTTAGAACGGTGTTCAAATTCGATGTTTGAAAAAAAGAGAAGAGGATTGTTGAAAACGTGAATGATATCGTTGAGCAAACACTAAGTAAAAAAGAATAGGTTTAGAAATGGAAAAGAATGTGAGTATGGAAAAAAGGCTGCAAATTTTGAGAAAATGGGGCTTAATTTTTTTTACAGATTATAATCGCTTATGGTCCTTTAAAATGGCTTTTGAAGGGATCATAATCAAAGTAGATTAGTGAAAGTCATGGATTATAGTGGGTTATAGTTGATTACAAGGTCTGAAGTTTGTAATTATTTATGGTCACAATGGCAACAGTTTTGAAATTCAATTAGAATTGGTTCTTATCGATGGAACCACAGCGCGAGTTGTCCATTTTTGCCTGTACGATTGAATGAATTGCAGATGAAATTGAAGAGCCAATTTGAAAACCAAATTAAGCAATAACAAAAAAAGTTCAGATAAAATTATTTTTAAGGGCTCAAAAAGTCTATAAATTTTTTTTGCTTGCATGCTTTAATTGGAA